>NW_025765083.1:0-269890 GCF_003918875.1 Haliotis rubra | reverse complement strand
TCGGCATTAGAGCGATAATGTAGCCCATATATGCTGTATATAATGTACGAGGGTTCAGAGCTGTCGCTACAAATGCGTCACATTTGACGTACAGATGATTATTGTATCTCGTAGCTACAGGAATGATATGTGTAATGTTTCAGAGCTATCGCTACAAATGCGTCACATTTGACGTACAGATGATTATTGTATCTCGTAGCTACAGGAATGATATGTGTAATGTTTCTTGTCATCAACATATCGTCCGAGCACTTCTGGCTGAAAAGTTCAAAGTCAAAATAGATCAGTCGGGTTGCATCAAACTTTTTGGCAACACCAAGTACAGTCATTACTGAATCACAGACATAAGAACTGCAACTGTACTGTTATTATTGTCTTGTGAACCTACCTATTGACATCATCAGAAATGGACAAAACTGGATATTGGACAGTCAACAAGTACCAGCAACTGAAAGGACTAACCCCAACACAGATACATGCCGACATGGTCCCCACGTTAGGGGATGGTGTCCCTTCCTGTTCCATAGTAAAGAAGTGGGCTGCGGAAATTAAGCGTAGCAGAGAAAGTCTTGACGACGACCCGCATCCTGGAAGGCAACCAACAGCAACCATTCCAGAAAACACGAGAAAGATAAAGTCATCAGAAACATGTACCCAAATTTTTATTTAAAAAATATGGTTTATTATATTTTTATCTCGAAAACAGTTTATGTTATCTGAGCTTCGGCCATAATGCATATTCCGCTGGAACTCACGTGACCTTTCCGCTCGTGACGTCATATGTGATAAGCGTCCGCCATATTGCCACAAAGTACAAGCGCTACAGTAATACTGCCAAATCGTGTTGTTTCTGTCGTTTTTGTAAATGGTACGATATTGTATTCCTCTGCGAGGGATGCACGGAATCATCGAACAATGGAAATAGCCACCATTTCTTCCATTTCCCAAGTAAAGAGACAGATTTAGGCAGGAGAAATGCTCCGATCATTCCGAGTCGGACGCATATGAAAGAGACATGCACACATGGGGTATGAAAATCCCAAAGCTTGGCTGAAGAAGGAAGAAGTACCCACCAGATTCATTAATACTCCATCATTCTCTGTTACAACATACTGTCAGTGGTATTTTTAGATTAGATTAAAGTCCGATTGCCAGTCGAATTGCCCCCGCTACAAATTGCCCCAGCAAATTTAGTCAAATTGACCCGAAGTTTTGGTCAAATTGCTCTAGGTGGGTAGTCAAAATGCCCCAATTTATTTAAAATGATGAAATATAGGCCATAAATGCATAGTTTTGTCAACTTCGATATTATGTTCTTCATATAAAAGTATATACATAGTTATGAGTTTACTAATGGAACATTTTTCAGAAATATATTCTCCCAAAAAGGAAACGCATATAGCAATTTCAACTGTATTTTTATGTTTATTTTGAAACATCTTGTAGGCTTTATGAGTCAATGACATATAGCGAAATTGCACACTGTGAATGCAAACTTATCCGTCTTTGGCACCAATACGAGGAAAGTCAGTTTGAGTGTCACATGGAGACGTGTGGTGGCGCTGAAGTCAATACCTCGTGTGACCACCGTGGGCATCCAGAACTGCACGGCATCGAACGAATAAGTCTCAGAATCTCGTGTTGCCCAATCGCAGCCCACTCTGCCTATAGTGCCTGTGCGAGTTGCTGAAGTGTCTGGGGCTGAGGGTTATGGCGTCGCACCCGTCTGTCCAGGGCATCCCACAGATGTTCGATCGGGTTTAAGTCCGGTGATCTTTAGGGCCAGGGGAGCACATTGATGTTGTGGTTCTGGAGGAAGTCTCTAGTGTGACGTGCTGTGTGGGGCCTGGCATTGTCCTGTTGAAACAACTCCCTCTGGCGATCAATGATTGGAAGGAGGTGTGGGCGTAGGATTTTGTCACAGTACCGTTGAGCTGTAAGGTTGCCCTGGATCATCACCAAATTACTTCTCCTACGGCCGGTGATCACTCCCCACATCATTTCACTGCCCCGGCCGAATCTGTCCACCTGGGGAACGCAAGCGTCGGCGAAACGTTCACGTCGACGTCTGTACACCCGCATTCTTCCATCGCGTTGTTCCAATAGAAATCGTGATTCATCACTGAACCAGATTCTACGCCAATTCGGTTGGTTCCAGGCCTGAACGTTGGTGCACCATTGAACTCGATGTCGACGATGTTGTTGTCGAAGCACAGGGCCAAAATAAGGTCTTCTGGCACGTAAACCAGCCTCTCTCAACCAGTTCCTAACGGTCTGTGCAGAAAGCCACCTCAATCCGGGTATTTGTCGAGCGGTACTGGTCGCCGTAGCTGTTCGATGACGCAGGTGATGTACCCGGATGTAGCGATCCTGCGCCGCAGTGATCGCTCGAGGTCGCCCACTACGACGGGCATCTGCTACCGAATTCTGCCGGCGATATCTCTCCCAGAGCGGTGAAATGGTGCTTTGGTGAACATTCATACGTCGGGCAACTGCACGTTGAGACTGGCCAGCTTCAAGCAAACCCATGGACGGTTGGCTTCACTTAGACGTGGCATTTTGCGTTCGTCAACAATATTCCAAATACAGTGAATAATCGACAGACAGAGATCAACCTTTTATACCCATCATTGAGACTATCTGATCCCCAACTTTCACGTGCATTGCATGTGAATTGTGTATTCTGTGACACTACACAGAAATTTTATTTTACAGGTGGTGCGTTTTGTTGTGATGTTTCAAAACATAAACACCATAGGACTCGGAGTTCGGTCTTGACTGCCGTCGACGCATACTTGTTTATGGTTGTTCCTTTTTGGTTGTGTTCTGCTTTTCTCTTCTGTTGGAGTGTATTGGAACTTTTACTTTTATTCTTTTTCGTGGGATAATCAGTTAGTTGTTGGGGATTTTCCTCGGCAATGTCTGACAACAGAATGGACTGTGAGGATGGCTTTAAAGTGGTATCTTCAGGGAGGAAGCGAATCGGTCGCATACCGGATGGTTCTTCTAAGAAAGTTTGTGTTGTCAAGCAACCACCTACTACCTCTCATGTGTGGTCAGATCTCACCTTTGTTTATGATGAGCCAGTTCAGATGAAGTCAACCACTGTCATCATTAAGGCAGATGTTGATGATGATGATAGTTCTACAACCCTTTGTCAACTGATGACCCAGCGGGCTTTGGCTAGAGCTCTGGCTAAGGTTACAACTGAAATAGATAGTGTTAAGTGGATGGCCAGGGGTGATGTTTGTGTAACAACTAAATCCGTTGAGGCAGCCCATAAGCTTAAACAAATTACAGAACTTGCTGAACATTATGTTACACCTTATGAGCCTTAGTCACTTATGAGATCTCAAGGAGTTATCTTATGGTATCGACCTAGATGTTGAGATGAGTGAAATTGAGGAAGAAATAAAACCTGTTTTACCTCTGTTATACTCTGTGGTGCGTCTGTATCTACTAAATCTGTTTTGCTGGTCAGTCTTTACCAGATCATGTCTTTATTTTCTTCCAGAGATTTCCAATCCGGATCTATGTTCCCCCTGCTCTGCGCTGCTTTAAACGTCAGTCCTTTGGCCATGTCTCTGATAAGTGTAGGAGCACTCATCATGTTTACGCTAAATGTGGAGGGAAGCACAGATATGAAGAATGCAATGAGAGTTCTCTTAAATGTAAAAACTTTGGTGAAGCTCACTCTGCTGCATACAGAGGTTGTATTAAATATCAAGAAGCGTTCCAAATCCAGAAAGTTAGAGTTGAAGGAAAACTTTCCTATTCTCAGGCTGATCGAAAGGTGCGTGGAGATTTGGATGTTGATAAGGATCCAAAGGTTCATAAACCACCACCCGTTGCTCAACCACAGTCTCCGGTTGTTCCCATTCCTGATGTGGTATCTCGTCCTGTCATGGTGACAGCAAGTACGCAAACTGACACCCAAGAGGTTGAATGTCAGACTGACTCTCTTACTGATCTTATGCATGAAACTTCTTGTACACCTCTGTTCAACAATGTCTATCCAGTTGATTTTCTCAATTTTGTTATTTGCATAGTTGCCAACCTTGGTACGAATCGTGCCTTCAAGTCTGATGGTCTACAGACGATAGCATCAGCTGCACATTCTCTGCTGGGGTTAAAGTTGTCATCTGAGGATCTGACGAGCATGGTTAAGGGTCAACAATGGAAGTCATAATCCTTATTATGGCTCTCTTAATCCTTCAGTGGAATGCTAGATCTAATAATGCTAATGGTCCAGGTTTTAAAGTTTTTGTCAACAGTCTTGATCCCATGCCAGATGTTATATGTCATCAGGAGACGTTTTTGAATCCTAATCAGCGATTCCGTTGGGAAGGATATGTCTGTCTACGTAAAGACCGTCCGATCGGGTCAAGAGGTGGTTGTGCTACACTCATAAAGGATTCGTTATCATTTAGTGAACTTAGGTTGCCACAGTCCGAAATAGAAGCGAAGTTTATTGTACATAAGGCCTCTGGCCCGTATACATAGTATTGTAATGACAGGCAAGGTATGGACATTGCAAACAGTGGAAAGCATCATAACATTGTTAGATTAGTTGACAGGAGAGATTAGACTCTTCCTTAAAGACAGCGAATGTGTTAAAACATAGCTAATTTTACATGGACAGTTTCGTCTTTTGATGATAAAATTCTTATAAGTGTTTCCCTTGTAGGGTGACCCAGATATTTTTGTGGAATGTACTCCTTTCTTAAATCGGCATAAGCGTCACATATAAATAACAGATGATATTCGTCTTCGATATCCGCCATACAGACAGGGCAAATTCTGAGATGTTTGGCGAGTGACTTGTTACGGCCAGTATTGATCATTATATCTGTCAAGCCAAGTCTAAATCTAATAACTGTATTTCTAAATTTCTTGCTTGTAATGTTTGAGAGATATTCTCAGGTTCGATCAATGTTTTAAAGGATCTATATGCATCAAATCTTGAGCTTAGATTAAGGGTATTCATCCAATTCTGGTGAAACATATCCACGGCTCTTTGGCGAAATTCATTCATAAACAGCCACTCGTTACCGACACCTTGGAAAATCCACACATATCCAAATCCATACGAAAATAACAGATATCTTATATTTGATGCCCATGTTACATAACCAATATTATCTAAATTAGGTAGCATGTTATATGACTTTCTTGGTGGACGCTGTTCATGCATTTTCAGTATTTTGAACCAGTATTTTATGCAACGAAGGTGAGAGTTTATATAAAGTGGGTATCTTCCACATTCTCCATATACCATATAGTTTGGTGTGGTAATGTTAACATTAAGGAACTTCTTACATGCCAATAGATGTATCTTTTCAATCGGTTCAAAAGTCTTGAAACCCCATATCTCCGCCCCATACAAAAGCATTGGTTGCATCTGTGCATCGAAAAGTTTAAAAAACATCTTTGGTGTTATTGGCGCTAATGGATATAGTGATGAAAGCAGATACACCAGAGCCTTTTTTGCTTTTGCTGATAAGTCAATAGCAGTTTTACCTATATTCAATGTATAATTAAAAAGTATTCCAAGATATTTGTATTCAGAAACTATTTGCATTGGAATGCCGTTATGAGACCATTTTTTGCCATTAGCGATTGGTCCTCCCCTTCTAAATACAACAATATTTGACTTATCAAGATTAACATCTAATTTCCATTCTTTCGAGTAATTCTCCAGAATGTCTAATTGGTTCTGTAAACCTACCACTGAGTCCGATACTAATATCACGTCGTCAGCAAACAGTAGCATTAAAATCTGCAACATATCAGGATATAGTTGTACACCATGTTTGCCTTTATGAATATTTCATTTTCCAATTCGCTAATGAAGAAGGAAAAGAGAATAGGGCTTAACAAACATCCTTGCTTCACACCCAGTGTGCACTCAAAATAGTCAGTGAATCCCCCATTGCTACGCACACAAGCCTTTACGCTGGCATAAATACCTCGTAACATAAATAACATTTTCCCATCTAATCCCGCCTGCTTTAAACAAGCCCACAATTTCTGTCGATTTACAGAGTCAAATGCTTTCCTAAAGTCAATAAATGCTACATATAATTTACGTTTTCTTCTTATTAAGTACTTTTGCACAATTGCATACAATGTAAAATATGATCAGATGTGGAATAACCTTTCCTAAAGCCAGCTTGTATTTCAGGAATTTTATCTCTAATATTAGCCCACATGTTTAATCTTTTGTTGAGGATAGATGTAAACAATTTACCAATACTACTCGTCAGAGATATGCCTCTGTAATTGTCAGGGTTATTGATGTCACCCTTCTTATGTAGAGGTACTATGATAGCCTGCGCCCAGGTTCTTGGAAAGTATCCAGTCTTAAAGACATAGTTAAAACATTTATGTGAAAATGGCAATATAATGTCTTGGGAAGCTTTTAACATCTCCACTAAGATCTTGTCCGGACCAGGTGATTTTCCGTTTTTAAGATTTTCTATGGCATCGACAATTTCGGTTTCGGTTATTATTGAATCAAGGATTTCAGCATCAAGTTCTGTATAACCACTGGTCTCCAAACTAGCCTTAGATTCCTGCAAGCTAACTGTATCATTACATTCATATTCTTCATGAAAATGTGAAAAAACAGAACGGAAGTGTAACAACCACTGGTCAGTTGTTATCTTACAAACCACATTATCTTTACTTTTCAAAGAACGAATCTCCCGCCAAAATTTATCAGAATTTTGAGTGAAAGTGCTAAGTTTTTTCAATCGGAGATCTCTTGTTTTGCTCTTATATTTTCGACATGATTCTTTATATTTATTTCTCAAAGTACATAAAGTCTTTCTGTTGTAGTCGTTTCGTAAGTCTAAATTTCCTAAGCCCTCCCTCGCTTCACGCTTTGCAGACCTACACTCGTCGTTTAAGGGTTGGCGTCTTAAAGTCTGACATCTAAAAGCTGGTCTTTTCATACATTTGGCTGCATCCAGTAGATGACTTACGAACTGGCTAAGAGCACCATCTAGATTAGTATCTATATATTCAGTTAAACTGTGAAAAAAGGCATTAGCTTTGCCTGTTAGGCAAGCTATAAAGTGATCTGATAAAGCACTGTTCCACCTATACGTTTCCGCGAAATTAAGTGTTATACCTGGTTGTTTATCTGACAGCGAATTAGGAGAGTAACAAAAAAGCTCCAAGGGCTGGTGGTCAGATTCAAGACGTTGACCCACATTTAACATAGCTATTATGTCGAGCTATTATTAAACTCAGCTAAAGAGATAAAATAGTCATTTACACTACTTCCTTGTGCACTTATGAACGTAAATTCACCTTTAGCATCGCCAGGTACTCTGCCATTAACAATGAACAATCCATATGTGTAGCATATATTTAACAATTTTCGACTAAAAAAGCGTTTATCACACTATTGCTGGATTTCCTCTCGCTGACAGGACTATTATCCCCATCAATAAAGGAAGAACCAATAATATCGTCAGCCTCGTTTTCAGCCTCAGGTGAATACGGATTGTTCTCACTTGCAGTTCTAGCATTCATATCGCCACAAAGAAGAATTGCACAATTACTGAAGGAAGAAATATTTTCAAATAAGAATTCCTCAAGCTTATCGAGTGCACAAGAGAAGTTAACCGTGTGATAATAATTTGATCCCGTGGGAGGGATGTATACGCAGATAAGTATAATATCCTTGGTAAAACCAAAAACATTTTTGCCAATCTTTATACAAATAAAGTTGTCCACCCCCATCGTGAGTATCTGGAAAGGCTCACTTTACTCGATAATCTTATGTTGATTTTGTTGTAAAGTTATGTAGACTGTGATACATACGCATACACCACCGCATAAGCGACCATATTTTGCCAGTTTAACAGCAGGTGCAAAACATATATCGAAGTCCGCAAACCAATGCTGTGGTGTTGTACAAAGGAAGGTTTCTGTTAGACACACAATGTCAAATGAACTTATATAGCTAGCAAAGTTTGAGTCTTGATATTTACCCATGAGTCCGTTTACATTCCATGATAGAATGCGCAAGTTTACCCCCTCATTGACAGACGTAAATGTGTTGCCATTACAGAGGCTAAAGTCATCAACGTTATCATTTTCACAAGTATCGCTGTTAAAAGTTTCCTGGTTACTGACACCCGAGCCTTGGCCACACCCCTATGGCTGTGAATTCCGTTCTGGCGTGGTGCGAGAGCTAGGGCGTCGTGTTGTCAGCGTTCTTCGGGTTGTAGTGGATTCATCGAGTTGATTTCGGGTTGTACGACGTGTATCCGGTTCAGTAACTAATTGCCATACTTGAAGTATCCCCTGAGACCCGTACCTTCAAGTTCCTTGAGCTGCTGTCTTTGTCTGGCTGTTAGATCGCTAGATATTCCATATCCTGCATTCTTTAGTGACGTTCTCGCTTTGAGTGCCTCAATTTTGTCTTCCGTGTCCTTGAACTTGGCGATCAATGGGCGTAGTCGATCGGAACCTGGACGTTTAGCCCCCAGTCTATGAGCGCGACTAAGATCCGACGCTTGCCATTTCTTTATCTTGACGAATTTATTCATCAAGTTGACCACCTTCTGTTTGCACATCACATAATCCTCATCACTGCATTCGGTTACACCATAAATGATCACGTTGTCACGTGTATGGGGCCTTATGGGATGCGTTCTCAGAGAACTGCTTTCCATCATAATGTACGTGATGTTGCCATAGCTGATGTTAGTGATTTGCCAAAGAAGCCACCATGGTTGTTTGACCTTCCACCAGTTTATCTTGATGTCCTGGAACAAGCAAATGAATTTGATCCGGCGCCTCGTGTTAAAGCTCTTGCCGAGGAACATATCCGAAGTTTACAGTGGATCAATGCAATGCAGATTTACACTGATGGATCTAAGTGCTCAGTGTCCGGTCGTGTTGGTGCAGGTATCTTCATAGCCACTGATAAAAAAGAAATATCTATACAATTAGCTGATCACTTATCTGTATTCTCTGCTGAACTTGCAGCAATCATTGAAGCTTAGCGGTGGATTCATTTTTTGAGACCTGTATCAGCGGTCATTTTTAGTGATTCTGTCAGTTCTTTACAAGCAATTCAGACAGGTGCCTCTTCAGCAAGACAAGACTTGATCAATATTATCCTCGATCTTTTTAATGAATTAAGTAAAGATCTTTTAGATGTTGAGTTTTCATGGATACCAGCTCATGTTGGAATATTTGGAAATGAAAAAGCTGATCATTTGGCAAAAGCTGCATTAGATTTTGATGTCTCAGATCAGGATGAGACAATATTGCCGTCTCCTGTAGAATTATGCACCGTCAGTAAGACCCATGCTCGCCGAAATGGCAACAGAGATGGACCTCATCCTTAAAAGGACTTCATCTTTATGGCATTGAGCCTTTATAGCTAAAGCAAAATTATCCAGAAACAATCGTGAGAAGAGGTTCTTTAACCAGACTTCGCCTTGGGCATTGTGGTCTTGGTGCATATCTAAACATTATTAATAATGATATTCCTGCAAATTGCACAGTGTGTAATCGCTAGATGATGTGGCTCATTTTTACTGCATTGTCAAAAATATGTAACTCATCGTAAGGCGATGGTGGGATCTTTGACAGCGCTTAATATTGACATCTCATTGACTGGACTGTTGTGTACAAGTAATAACACTCGCAATGATGTTCAGAATGTCATTCTTGCTTACATTAAAGCGTGTGGCAGCTTAACTACTTTGTAAAAGTGTATAAACGTAGCAAACCTTTATGATGGCCAAGGTGTAAATGGGCCCAGTTGCCCGAACACATATCAAACTTTCAATTATCTATCTATCTACCATAGGACTCATAAACAGAGCAAAACCTTCTGTAAAATGAATCACGTTTTAATTCTTTGCTACATGAAATTGCTATTTTCATGATGCGTTTCTTTTTGGGGAGAGGATATGTTATAGAAGAATCAGGACAAATGTTTGATTACAAGTTTATGCATCTGAAATGCACACAAGAGGGATTATTTGTCAGTCAAGACACGGTGCGTCATTTGCTGCATTTAGTAGTGGACGAAATGAGAGTACGAGAACACCCAACTGCATGTAATATTCCATAGACATCGGGAAGCCTCCCTGCATGCGAGAGGCTACCTCACTAATGACGACGTCTTAACAGCGGGAACCTCCATTACCTTACCGTGGACCTGTCCTCACCCCTCGTCATCGGCGTGAACGTCGACAGTTTACCCTACAACACCAAAACTGGCGATACAGGCAATGGTGAACTGTTCTGTTCTGCGGTACTGCGTATCAACTGCAGATAGCAGAACAAGAATATGGGGACGACGTGGCCAGCGTTACTCAGACCAATGTGTTATGGAAAGAGACTCATGGGGAGGTGCAAGCATCATGGTATGGGATAGGCCTGAACCAGAGAGCGGGTCCTGTGGTGTTCCAGAACCTTGGTCCAGGTAGAGGAGGCGGCATCACAGCGGTGCTCTACATCAACCAAGCTCTCAGACCCCATGTCATACCACATTTTCCAGCATGATAACGCCTGGGCCCATACTGCCAGAGCTGCACGGGACTTCCTACAGCAGGACGGTGTCAACATTATGCAGTGACCAGCCCTTAGTCCTGATTTAAACCCAATTGAACATCTTTGGGATGAAATTCGGACTGAGACTGAATAATGTCATACCAAGGCCGAACACAGCGGATTTATTGTGCCAGGCCTTTCTCAGAGTGTGGTTCCAGGTGCCAATGGCGTTCATCGATCGATTGGTGCTCTCCATGCATAGACGCTGTGCTGCAGTTATTACCGCTCGTGGTGGTCACACTAGATACTAAAGTCAAGAGTCTGAATGGACTGCAAACGTTCACGTAATGTCTTGAAATTGTATCTTGTGAAATTGAGTTATTCATTGATGTGTCAGGATATTGCACACAATAAATGTTTTTGATCCGCTTATTATGTCCATTTCTGTAATGATTTGATTGCTGTGCCTATCTAATTTTGAATTCGTACTGACTTTTCTTTTTGCTGCTGAGTATATTTAATATTCCCGTAAATCTAAGTAGCAACAGGCGCCAAAGCTACGTCACATCATCACATCACATCATTAATCTTTATATAAGTGTCGGCTTACAATTTCAAACTATTCTTCCGATTATTATTTATCCGTAGTATTGCATAATCCATATAATCTATGAGGTCAACAGTCACATTTTTTCATATAAACACCGTCCTCACTGTCCTACGCATATATGGCTACATACATAAGTCTTCCCAACTAAACAGAAGGCTGCCCTAGGTTTACACACATAGTGTAGTGTAATGTCTGTCCACTTGTAGCCACTAATTCATTTCGAGTCTTAACCTGTGCACACACGCCTGGCTATGCACAACAGACGTGAATTGTATAACTAGGTCAGTGGGTTAGTAGGCCTACCTTTCAAATAATTTTGCACAACTATAGTGTAAACCATGCTTGCAAAAAAAAATCACTAAGCTTTACAGTTATTTACACGTGCAACCACAACAATTAATTTAATAGTAGTTCCATTAGCATATTCCCACAACCACTACGACCACCACAACCACAACACACCACAACGACCACCACTACCACACACAACCACTACACACCACCACCACAACAACCAAACACCACCGCCACCAGCAGCACACCACACACTATCGCCACCAGCAGCACAACCACACACTACCACACACCTCCACACACCACCTCCCCCCACCACTACAACCACCACCACCACCACAACCACTACAACACACCACCACCACCACCACACACCACCATCACCAGCACAACAACCACACACCACCTCCACTACCACCGTGTCCATCACCACCATTATCACCACACACTACCATACACCATCTCCACCACCACCACCACCACCACCAACACACACTACCACACGGCACCACCACCACAAAAAACACCACCACCACACACACCACCACCACTACCATCACCAAACATCACCACCACAACCACCACACACCACCCCTCCACAACCACCACTAAACACGACTATCACAACCACACACCACTGCCACCACCACACAAACTACCAATCTCACACACCACTACTACTACCACTACACCACTACCACTACCACTACACACCACCATCACTACTCACACACCCAACACCATCAATTCCACTAACAACCACTCAATACCATCACACACTAACAAAACACACCACTCACAACCACAAACCACCACCACCACCACACACTACCACGACCATCACCACCACACACCACTGCCACCACTTACACACCACCACACACCACTACTCACGCACTATCACTCACTACACACCACCAAGCACCACCACACACCACCATCACCACTACAACACACTCACGACTATCAACACCACTAACAACTGCCACTACTATCACTACCACACACCACCACACACCATCACTCATGATAAACTACCACCACACACTGCCACCACTATCACCACCACACACCGCCACCACTATCAACACCACTACTTTAACAACTACAAGTACTTATCACACACCAACACAACACACTACCACCACCACTACTCACCACCACCACTATCACCAATGACACCACTACCACAATCACTACTACTCACACACCAACACCACTATCACTACACACTATCACTACTATCACTACTACTACTACTACTACTACCACCACCACCACAACTCACCAATACTACATACACTACTACGTACAAAATACATACCACCACCTACAACAACAACACACACCATACCAACTCCACCACACACTAACTCCAATTCACCAAAACCACCACCATGACACACTCCTATATACACCACCACCACTACTACACACCACTTTCTATGACGACCACCACAACTACAACACACCACAACACAACCACCACTACTACTACACAAACTACTACACACCACCACTACCACTACAACCACACACCACCGCCACCAGCAGCACACCACACACCATCGCTTTTTCACCAGCAGCACAACCACACACTTCCACACACCTCCCCCCACCTCTCCCCACCACTACAACCACTACCACCACTACAACACACCACTCACCACCACCTACACACCACTATCACTAGCACAACAACCACACACCACTTTCCACTACTCACCACCAGGTCTTATCACCACCATTATCACTCACACACTACTATACACCATCTCCACCACCACTACTACTCACTCAACACACTACTACCACACGCCACTACCACTCACAAAACACTACTACCACACACCAATCACTACTACTATCACTAACATCACCACCACAACCTACCACACACCACTCCACATAACTACCACCACCACGACCATCACAACTACACACCACCGCTACCACCACAAACCACCACCTCCACCACACACCACCACCACTCACTACTACCACTCACCACCACACACAACCACCATCACTTACCACACACCAACACTATCAACACTACTAACAACCACCACTACTATCACACACTAACACAACACACTACCACAAACTACAAACTATCGCTACTCACTACACACACTCACTGCACTATCACCACCACACACCACCGCCACCACCACACACCACCGCCACCACCACACACCACCATCACCACAACACACCACGACCATCAACACCACTAACAACCGCCACTACCATCACCACCACACACCACCACACACCATCACCATGATAAACTACCACCACACATCACCACCACCATCACCACCACACACCAGCACCATCAACACCACTTACAACCACAAGTACCATCACACACCAACACAACACACCACCACCACCACCACCATCACCACCACCACCACCACAATCACCACCACACACCATTATCATGACAAACTACCACCACACACCACCACCACCACCACCACCTCAAAGCAGCACCACCACCACCTCAAACCACCACATTCATCACCACACACCACACACCACACCCACGACACACTACCACACACACACCACCACCACCACCTCACACCACCACCACCATCACCACATTACTATCACCACCACACACCACCGCCACCACCACATAAACCCACCACCGCCACACACCACCATCATCAACACCACTAACAACCGCCACTACCATCACACACTTAAATACCACACACTACTCACTACTATCACTACCACACACCATCACACACCACTACCACTATCACTACCACACACTACTTACTGCTACTACCACTACTATCACTACAACACACTACCACTATCAACACTACATAAAACTGCTACTACTTATCACCACTACACACACTACTACACACAATCACTATGATAAACTACTACTACACACTACCACTCATCACTACTCACACACTAGCACTATCAACACTACTCAATAACTACAAGTACCATCACACACCAACACAACACACCACTACTTACTACACTCACTTATCACTACTACTCACTACCACAATCACCACTACACACCAAATACTACCTATCACTCACACACCACTACTATCACCACTACCACACACAACTACACACTATTATAATGACAAACTACTACCACACACCACTCACTCACTACCACTACCACCCTGTAAAGCACCACTACTACCAATTTCTAAACCACTACTCACTATCACCACACCCACTACTACTATCACTACTATCACTACCACACACTACCACTACTATCACTACCACACACTTACTACCACGACACACCACTACTACCACACACTACTACTACTACTCTCACACTCACCACTACTACTATCACTATTATTATTACCACCACATACTACTCACATGACTACTACCACACAAACCTACCTACCGCCACACACTACTCACTATCAACACCACTAACAAATCGCTACTACTATCACACACTAACACAACGCCCTAGCACTAACATCACTACTCACACACTAATCAATCTCACACTACAACTACCACTATCACCACCTGATCACAAATTACACACCACCACCACTCACCATCATCACACACTTACACTACTATCACTAGCACACACCACTACTACGATACACCTACCACACACCACACACTACTACTACTACCACTTCAAACCATCACTACTATCACTACACACTACACACCACACTACTCTCAAACCACTGCACTACTACACACTACTACACTACTGCTACACACACTACTATCAATCAACACTACTAACAACTCAAGCACTACTATCATCACACTAACACAACACATTACACAAACTACCTTATCACTACCTCACATCACTTCACTACCACTGTCAGTACTACCACCATCACTACCACACACCTGTACCACAAACTAACCAAACCACGACATACTACTACCACACACTAACACTACTAACACACATTGCACTGCTCACTACACTACAAACTACTACCTCCACTATACGCACCTCACTCACTACTGCTATTTCACTACTCACACACCTAACAACAATACTATCAACACAACTAACAACCACTCACTACCATCACACTAACACAACACACCACCACAACTACAAACCACTGCCACCACTACACACCACTCTCGCGACTATCACTACTACACACCACTGCTACTACAACATCACCACTACACACACCACTGGCCACTATCACTACCTACACACACACTACCACGACACACTACTACTCACACACTACTCACTACTCACTAACACTTACACTACTACTCACTATCACTACATTACTTATCACTACCACACACCACTGCTACTCACTACTACACAAACCTACTCACTTACTCACACACTACTATCATCAATACCACTAACAAATCTCCGCTACTACACATCACACACTCACTAACACACTACTACCACTATCACTACTACACACTATCACTTCACTACCACAGTATCACCTATCACTACCACACACCACTCACCATCATCACTATACGCTACTACTACTACACTATCACACACCACCACAAACCACAACCAACCACGACACACTACTACTCACACACATCACTCACCACCACTCACACTACTACAACACTATCACCTCTGTACCACCACTACTATCACAAATCACACACCACCGCCACTACTTACACCCACCACCTCCACTTTCACACACACACACTACTACCACCACACTACATACCAGCACTATCATCAACACAACTAACACTACTCTCACACTACTCACCACTATCACCACACACTCACCACTACTATCACTACCACACACACCACTACCACCACCACTACAAACTACTACCTCCACCACACACTACCACAAACACTATCACTACTACTACCATCACCACTTTACACATCACCACACTACACACTACCATCACTTTACACACCAACACCATCAACACAACTAACAACCACTACTACTATCACACACTAAACACAACACACAACACTCACAACCACAAACCACTGCCACTACTACACACCCACTGCGACTATCACCACCACACACCACTGCCACCACACTACACACTACACACACACCACTGTCACTATCACTACCACACACCACCGCCACTACTACACACCACCATCACCACAACACACTACGACTATCAACACTTACACACCACCACACAATCACTATGATAAACTACTACCACATACTACTTACTCACTATCACTACTCACACACGAGCACCATCAACATACAATTAACAACCATATAGTACATATTACACACTAACATAACACACTACTCACTGCCACTAACATCACTACTCACTACCACTACCTACTACTACTACTACTACAATCACTACTCACACACCAATACTCATTATCACTATATACACCATCACTACTATCACTACTACACACTACCACACACACTATTACTATGACAAACTACTCACTACACACCACTACTCACTACTACCACTCAAACCACTCAAAGTACCACTAACATTTCTTAAACTACTCACTCACCATCAACACACACTACTACTACTATCACTACTATCACTACTGCCACTACTACACACACTACTACCACTCACAACACACCACCACAACCACATGTATCACTACACACACCACTACTCACTACTATCACTACCACACACTACCACAACCCCTACAACCTATACACACTACCACTATCAATACTACTAATAAATTCACAACTACTATCACACACTAACTACTAACACACTACCTACTACCACAATCACTTTCACTACACCTCACCACTATCACTACCACACGCCACCACTACCACTACTCACCTTCACTACACACACCACTACTCACTACCACTACACAACTACCACTAACCACTACCTATCAATACTACCTACTAACAAACCACAACTACTATCACACACTAACACAACACACCACCACTACTACCAATATCGCTACTCACACAGCAAACCTTACATCAATACCACTAACAACCACTACTATCACACACACTAACTACAACACACCACCACTACAACTATTAAACCACTACACATGACACCACTACATCGCTATCACTCACCACCACAGTACTATCACAAACTACACCACAAACTACTAACACTATCACTACCACACACACCACTCACTGCTACTCACTACACAACAACCTACTACTACCTACACAAACTACCATCACTCACTTTAACAACTGCTACTTACTATCACACACTAACACAACACACCACACCAATTATCACCACCACACACTACACCATAACCACACACACCACCATACAACCCCTACAACCTCCTACATACACCACTACCATCACACTCTACTAACAACCACAACTACTACTCACACACTAACACCAACACACCACACACCACCACAATCACCTAACCACCACTATCACTACCATGCACTCGCCACCACTACTATCACTCCACTCACACACCACACACCACACCACCACTACCTACAACCACCACCAACCACCACCATCAACACCACTAACAACCACAACTACCATCACACACCAACACAACACACCACCACCACCACTACAAATATCACTACCACACACCAACATAAATACCTACACACTACTACACAAACACCACCACTATCATCACACACCAACACAACACACCACTACAACCACAAACCACTGCCACTACGACACACCACCATCACGCCATCACTACTACCACAGCATTATCACAACCACTTACAAAACCACCAACACTATCACTACCACACTACACTACCACCACACCACTACACACAACACTCACTACCACACACAACCACCACTATCAAACTACTAACAACTGCTACTACTATCACATCACTAACACAACACACACCCTACTCACTATCACTACTACACTACCCACTTACAACTACCATACTATCACCACCATCACCACCACACACCACCATTATCACTATCACACATTACCCACCACTACCATATCACTACCTACACACTCACTACACACCACGACACACTACCACCACACCACACACCACTACACACACTACTACTACACACCATCACTACACACCACCACTACTATCACTACCACTACACACTCACTGCCACTACCACACGCCACCACTACTACTACCACAGCACACACCACCATCATCAACACCACTTATCACCACCACACACTACTACTAATCATCACTACTACACCACTACTACTACTACACTACCACACACTACCAGAAACCACAACTACGACACACTACTCACCACACCACACACCACCACACACTACTAATCCACTCACTACCACCACCATCACTTCACACTACCACCACTACTATCACCACCACACACTACCACTACCACTACCACAACTACTACTACTTCACCACATACCACTCACTCACTCACTACTACTACTCACTATCACTACTCACTAACACTATCACTACTACACACCAACACCATCAACACCACTAACAACCTACTCACTACCATCACACCACTACTACAACACACCACCACTACAATCCACAAACCACCACTATCACTACACACCACCACGACGATCACTCACTACACACTACCACTGCCACCACTACACACCATCACTACCACCACACAACCAATTAACATCACCACCACACACACCACCGCCACTCACACACCACTCACCACACACCACCATCACACACTACTCACTAACAACTGCTACACTACCATCACACACTAACAAAAACACACCACCACCACCAACACCACCACACACCACCTCACCACCACCATCACTAACACCATCACCAACACCATCACCACCATCACCACACGCCACCACTACCATCACCACCACACACCACCACACACCATCACCATGACAAACTACCACCACACACCACCACCACCACCACCACCTCAAAGCACCACCACCACCACCTCAAACCACCACCACCATCACCACATACCACCACTACCATCACCACCATCACCACCGCCACCACAACACACCACTACCACCACAACACAACACCACAACCACCATCACCACCACACACCACCACCACCACCACCACAACCACCACACATCACCACCATCAACACCACTAACAACAACAACTACCATCACACACTAACACAGCACACCACCACCACCACCACCATCACCGCCACCACCACCACCATCACCACCACACAGCAACACCATTAACACCACTAACAACCACCACTACCATCACACACTCTAACACAACACACCACCACAACCACAAACCACCGCCACCACGACACACCACCACAAACCACCACCACCACCACACACCACCACCATCAACACCACGAACAACCGCCACTACCATCACACACTAACACAACACACCAGCACCACCATCACCACCACACACCACCACACCACCACCACCACCACCACACACCACCACCACCATCACCACATTTCACCACTACCACCACCACCACACACCACCACCACGACACACTACCACCACACACCACCACCACCACCACCACCACACACCACCGCCACCATCACCACACACCACCACTACCATCACCCCCACACACCACCGCCACCACCACACACACACCACCACCACCGTCACACACCACCACCATCAACACCACTAACAACCGCCACTACCATCAGACACTAACACAACACACCACCACCATCACCAACACACACCACCACCACCGCCATCACCACCACACTCCACCACCATCATCACCACACACCACCACTACCATCACCACAACACCACCACAGACCACAACCACCACACACCACCACCACACACCACCAACACCACACATCACCACCATCAGCACCACTAACAACCACCACTACCATGACACACTAACACAACGCACCACCACCACCACCACCATCACACACCACCACCACCACCGCCACCACCACACACCAACACCATCAACACCACTAACAACCACCACTACCATCACACACTAACACAACACACCACCACAACCACAAACCATCGCCACCACCACACACCACCGCGACCATCACCACCACACACCACCGCCACCACCACACACCACCACCACCATCACCACAACCACTATCATCATCACCACCACACACTACCGCCAGCCACCACCACCATCACCCCCACACACCATCACCACCACCATTACCACCACACACTACCACCACCACCACCATCACAACCACCACCAACCAGGTGGCATGTGTCCTTACTCAAACGGACGACTTGTGTTTTTTCAACATGGCGTCGGACCACGCTACAGAGGACGCGAGGGGGATTCCCCCTCGTGACGTCATTAGCGTGGTTGCCTCTCGTATTCAGGAAGGCTACCCGATCTCTATGGAAGTACGTGCAGTTGGGTGTTCTTCTGCCACTACTAAATGCAGCAAATGACGTTTGGACAATATGCTGATAATGATGCCATTTACATGGGCCAGACAAGACACAATTTCTGAATACTGCAAGCCCAACATGAAACAAATGCATATGCTTTCATCCATGACTTCATCCAAGATGCTAAACCTAAACAGAAGAAGTGAATAACTACTGGTTGACTTTTTTCAAACGTATTTATAAGATCCTTAAGTCCTAATTAGGTGATATTAAGTCCTAATTAGGAGATATTAAGTCCTAATTAGGAGACAGTATCACCTAATTAGGAGATCTAAAAGGGAGATAGCGGAGATCTAAAAAGGACCGCCAGTTTCGTCGATGGGGTAATGTGGGTTATTAAATAAATGACAGTATGCCAAAGTCTTTGATATGATAAGTAAAACCTGTCACCCAGAAAACTACATTTAGGGGATAGATATAGGGCGGTAATACAGGGATATGAATAAATATTTTGTCTGACCTTAATTGAAGAAATAAATTCACATAAATACCTATGCTAGTTGTTGGGAGATGTATTATAAAGCTGATATTTAATAATAGTGGACCTACAGACAAAGAAAAAGGGTGAAAGACTTTACCATTCAACTAAATGTTGTGCTGGGAAGGAATCGGTACGGTGGTGTCATGGTGCTCATGTGTGTTGATTTCATAGCACATTTTAAGATATGGTTCCGATGTAGGGTTATGTCCAGTATGAGTAAACGAGGTGAGGGGTTTACCTCATGTTCTTGATATGTTGTCAGGTCTGCGAATTTGTGGGTGGGGAAGATGTGTGTTTTACGTTTTGTTATAATTTCTTTGCGGAGTTTTTAATTTTTTATTGAATGAAAGCGCTGATAGCTGTGTATATGTTGTGGGTTGGAGGGGGGAATAGTTGTTCGAGGTTGGCATGTTTAAGAGTATGAGTATGGGGCTGTGAATTGAGCTGTTGTTTGTGGATGGTGCATGTTTTATAAATGCGACTTATGTCCTCAGTGGTGTGGCAATGATTGCAATTATCTGTGTGTCTTTATTTATTTATTTATTTTGAGTAGATAGGAGTTTTTGTAGGAAATGCCACTGTGGATTCGAGAAAATATTTTATCCAGGAGGGTCGTGGGAGACAAATTTTGGCACTTTGTTAGCTGCCAGTAATTACCAGGGCCTAGATTTTCGAAGCTCTCTTAGCGCTAAGATAGTCGTAAGTGCCATACATTAACATTAACTTCCGACTGTCTTAGCGCTAAGAGAGCTTCGAACATTTAGGCCCAGGTATGTAGGAGTCATCAGGTATCCGTTATATTGTGATAGATTTGTTTTTGGGAGGGTGTTGACGTGGGTGATGTTATGGATTTTGTTGTCACTTTTCGCTATTTCTTACGAGGGAGGACCACTTGCTGGTAGAACAGCCAGGTAATCAGAGAGTGGTCCTCCCTCGTAAGAAATAGCGAAAAGTGACAACAAAATAATGATCGTTTGTTAAACAACTTTTTTATTCGGGTGTCCAAAATTATGAGACAAATCATTAGAGTTGGTCTGTCGATATTTCATGCGAATGTGCAAAACTTGGTTTTGTTGTATTTATTAGATTTTGTGTTAGTGAGCAATTCATCGGTCTCAAATGAAGTCAAACAGACTATAAACTAAACTTACACAGCATTCACCTGATGAAGTAGTATTATCTCTGAAACGTCCTGATAAAGAATAAAAAAAGTATAGTTATGAAAAAAAGTCATGTATTCATATAACTCCTTAGAATGGACCCGTGAATATCTGGGTTCTAATTGATCTTCAGTACCCCATGCTTGTCGTAAGAGGCGACTAACGGGATCGGGTGGTCAGACTTGCTGACTTGGTTGACACATGTCATCGTATCCCAGTTGCGTTTATCGATGCCCATGCTGTTGATCACGAGATTGTCTTGTCCAGACCCCAGTATTTACAGACTGCCGCCATAAAGGTGGAATATTGCTGAGCGTGGCGTAAAACTAAACTCGCTCACCAACTCCTTGGAATAATCAAAATGAACTATGTCCCGTTATATTTTTAACATGATGTTACCTCATTTGCAAAACCTTAACGCAACATCTAAAACTGATGATTATTAGGACTAATACGTGCTTACATATCAGCATGCTGTATGCCCTCATTCTAAATACTTAAATCCATAGGTTGTCAACTGGTAACATTTTTTACGGCTCAAGATGAATGAAGGCTTTTCATTATTGACGACGTCTCAACGTTCCAGAGTTTGTGAAACAGCAAACAAAGTGGTGTAAAACTTAACCTTCACGGAAAAATGACTTCACGGTCTACAACTAAGATGCAAGTATATTTATGCATCTACACCTTCGTGGCACGTGGCACTCGTACATCTGCAGAAATACTGGATGCACACAACGGAGTTGACGGAGGTTCATTCATGCCTTCCAATCGGGATGTACATGACTGTAAACTGACCGTGTGACGATCAACTACATAATGGACAACAGTACTTCACTGACATCCTAGACGTCTTCATGGACGACATTTCGAGGGCACAACGTCCACGTAACACTGATAATTTCTTACCTCAAGAGACAGCAACAACTCTACTTTTCGTTGGATCTTAAATGTGGTTTGACTAAGTATTCCGTTTCGACAATTCCTGACAGGGATTCCACCACCACCCATCTCTCCATGTTCCTTTTAAGTACACCAACAGTTCAGAAGGAGACTTGATTAAGCTTCAAGTTTTGATATCAATGGCAGCAGTAGTATAATATGACAACTGCCAGACAACACATACAAAATGCTTAAATCTTCAACATTTTATTAGTAACTTAAATACAATAGGGTTACAATAGGGTTACAGCAAAATGAATAATGATGGCGTAGAAGTCTTAAAGAGTAATTCAAGTTTCTGTTGCAGTACAAACTTAATTGCAATTTCTAAAAAAACCCAAAACAATAAAGCTAAATATAATGTCAAATTATTGCCGAAGACTAAGCATAATGTCATCCTAACTTCAAGCTGAAATTTTACATTGTCGTCTCTGCTGAAATATATCTAACACTGATGTCGCCAGCATCATCTCTCAGATATAACATGCCACTGGAATCGCTTACGATATTGTCAAATGACGCAACAGTTTCATATTCATGAGTACTTTGAAGAGGAACACACTTGTCAGGCGTATCGGCGCAATTACCATCCATCAAGTGGTTCTGCATAATGGATTGCTCGCGTGGTCTCACATAGCCAGGTGTAGCAGCAGATTCACTCCTGCTCCTATGTGTCTCAGTACCCGACATTCTGTGTTCAGACTGTTCTAACTCGGATTCGTCTATCTCCCAGTATCTATGGTATTCAGTCACGCCAGAGTCACGTACACCTGATGGGTACGATGGTGCTGTTCCGGGATTGCCAGTCTCACCGCGGCTTGTGTGCCTGTGAAAGGATAACAACAATACAGAATCAGCGGAATGAACATGTAACAGATGGGAACAGTCATGTATTAGTGTTGGATTCATGAGTGTTGTCTTAAGTGTGTGACGTAATAATTCTAAACAGATATGTTTGATTGGCATTAATGAAGTTGGTGATATAGAGATGACAACACTTTATGGATAATCAACTTCTTCATTTTTTCAATAGCGACGTTTTGGTATAGATTCTTATACCGTCATATGCTTGAAAACGGTATAAGAATCTATACCAATACGTCGCTATTGCGAAAATATAGAAGTTATTCATCCATAAAGTTTTGTCATCTCAATTATAAACAGGTGTCATACACTCCAAACCTGCACTGGAATGTCATGCACGCGGGGTAACCCTGATTTTGTATTGACATTGTAGGTAAAACGCACCCTAAATAATGACGTACCTGTATCTGGATTGGTGATGATGTCGACATTGAAAGATCAGTATTATTGTAACCAAAACAAACAGTAAGCCTGAAAATGCATAACCCAAAGTTCTATCCAGTGATATTGGCACAGCCTCTGAAAAGACAAATGAATCAAGTGTTGTCAGAAGCTGTATGAACAGTGTCCAGTAATATCGAGGGACAATTTGCAGCCGACATACAGTACTAAAATATACCATTACAAGGAAAAGGAAACATAATACTACAGTCGACTGAATATGTTTTCATTTGTTATCGAACTGATATTTAACATAGTGATAGATAAACGGGTATTTCTGTAATTCGGCTCTCAGTAATGTGGACTTTGGAGATGACCATTGAATAATGTGGTGGTCACATGCTGTGAGACACTTGGTTTTGTATACCAAAACTGACTTCTCTAAGACTAGATCATAATAATATTATACCATTTGATGTAGGAACATCGCCGCATAGACGCTGCCCTTTTTCGCAGCTGACACACTGCCCGCTCGCGCTTTGACAAACCGAGTCCTCACAACTTCTACTGCATAGTTTGTCACAGCGCTCGCCATAGAAACCTCGGAGACAACCAGTCAAACAGACACCTGTTGTTTCATTACAACTTCGGCCCATGTATTGTATACAGTGAGTGGGGCATGGTTTGTCACACTTGTCACCCCATGTTCCATTTGAACAGGCATGTCTTGGAGGAAAGGGAGCTGAAACGTGGAACATAAAAGATGAGGTGGAACTTGAGTTGTATTGGTTTCAGGTCTATATTTTCATAGATTCAATCCAAATATGTGCCATATGTTTATTCAAATGGACGAAGCTGTGTCAGTTATCTGATACTGAATGCGTTGGTTGAATCCCGAATCCCATCAAAAGTACTAGAATCTGTACTTTACTGAGAAAGTGAAATCCCAGGTAAAACGTGTTAAATTAGCATGTTCCAAAATATTTATGATACAGGTAATGCAGCATCGCTTGGTGTAATCAATATTTTTACAAAAGCTTTCGATATTGCTTGGCGATTGGGATTGTGGAAAAAAATGCAAATGATTGGTATAGAGGGTAAATCCGGAATCTTGTTAAATCAATGTATAACAATATAATAATGGTGTATCATACAGGAGGACAATTTGTCACCATTATTATTCTCCATTTTCATAAATGAGTGAGTGAATATGGTTTTACGCCGTTTTTTTGCAGTATTCCAGCAATATCACATCCGGGGACACCACAAATGGGCTTCACACATTGTGCCCATGTGGGAATCTAACTCGGGTCTTCGGCATGACGAGCGAACGCTTTCACCACTAGGCTACCCCACCGCCCCTTTTCATAAATGATAATGAATTTCATTTGCTTACTTCAGACTGTAATGGTGTAAATCTAAACTATATTGAAGACGAAGATTTGGTGATATTTGTAAAGTTGTTAATTTTATTATATGCGGATGATACAATATTATTTGATGAATCATCCAAGGGACTGCAAGATGCGCTAGACACATTTAAGGACTATTGTGACTCATGGAAGCAAAAACTTAATATAAACAGAAATAAAATAGTAATATTTGGGGGAGGACCATAAAAAAGCAGAAGAATTAAATTTAATTTGGAGGGTAAATTACTTGAAATAGTTGATAGTTATACCTACCTGGGTATAACGTTCCATAGAAACTGAAAGCCCGTATCAAGTATTAAAACTATAAGCAAAAGTGCTTCAAAAGCTATGTATAATTTAGTGAAAAAAGCTAGAAAGTTAGACTTGCCTTTAGACTGTTTATTGTTAGCATTTGACATAATGGCACTACCTATCTTGGCCTATGGTGAAGAAGTCTGGTCTTTCGAAAACCTTGAAATTTTGGATAAAATACATTTAAAATGATAAAGACACATTAGAGGATTAAGACATTCAACCCCTCGTCTTATGCAGTATGGAGAACTAGGAAGATTCCCTATTAGAATTATGATATATAAACCATTTTTAAACTTTTGGCACAAGCTAACTCACCAAGAAGGTGTTTTTAAGCTTTCCAACTTAATTCACAAATGTTTATCACTTCAAAGAACAATACATATAAAAGATAATCCTGGCTCTCGCACGTTAAAAATATATTCGACAATACTGGACTCTCGTATGTTTTTTGAAAATCCCTCAATTTGCACAGCCCAGTTGCTGGTCTCAAAAGTTGAACATATTCTTAAATTTCAGTTTATCCCAAACTAGCACAATGAAATTATTTCTAGTCTCAAGGGAATTTACTATCAACACCTGAAGCCATTTTCTAATTTTGATGCATATCTCCTTCCAAAACGTATTTCTTTACCATTATTGAGTTTTAGAACATGTAACCATAGTTTACCTATTGAGACGGGCCGCTGGTATAATATTCCAAGAGACGAGAGAATGTGTCAGCTATGCATTTCTAAACACATCGCAGATGATTATCATTATATTTTTCATTGCAAAGCACTAGATACTTTGAGGAAACGATATTTACCCACCCATCTAACCTCTTTTCCCAATAAAACAAGCTTACGAAAATATTATCTGTAACACTATCTCGAGACATAGTCAATCTATCAAAATATATCCTACATCTATCATCTCACCAATGTTAATATGTTGTTTTCTGCCATCTTGAATTTGAATTTGTATTTGTATATATGTTTACAATATATGCTCTTGTACCACCAAGGTAGTTTATGAGAATAAGGAATTGAATTGAATTGAGACACGTCTACTTTAAGTTTGATTTTGTATACCAAAACTGACTTCTCTAAGACTAGATCATAAAATTTATTATACCATTTGATGTAGGAACATCGCCGCATAGACGCTGCCCTTTTTCGCAGCTGACACACTGCCCGCTCGCGCTTTGACAAACCGAGTCCTCACAACTTCTACTGCATAGTTTGTCACAGCGCTCGCCATAGAAACCTCGGAGACAACCAGTCAAACAGACACCTGTTGTTTCATTACAACTTCGGCCCATGTATTGTATACAGTGAGTGGGGCATGGTTTGTCACACTTGTCACCCCATGTTCCATTTGAACAGGCATGTCTTGGAGGAAAGGGAGCTGAAACGTGGAACATAAACGATGACGTGGAACTTGAGTTGTATTGGTTTCAGGTCTATATTTTCATAGATTCAATCCAAATATGTGCCATATGTTTATTCAAATGGACGAAGCTGTGTCAGTTATCTGATACTGAATGCGTTGGTTGAATCCCGAATCCCATCAAAAGTACTAGAATCTGTACTTTACTGAGAAAGTGAAATCCCAAGTAAAACATGTGTTAAATTAGCATGTTCCAAAATATTTATGATGTAATGAATCATCGCTTTGTGTAATCAATATGGATGCCGATAATATGTAAGTTTCCTACCTGTTGGAGCTATTTGAACTGCTGTTGACGGAGTTTTCTGTGATGAACAATTTCCACAGTCGGGTCCAAAACATCCCTCTTTGCACTGAACACATTTGCCGTCAAACTGATCACAATTCCCATCCAAACACCCTGTGCTACAACTCACTGCACATGTGTCTCCGTACAATCCACTGATGCAACCCTCAAAGCATTCTCCATTCAGCTTATCACAATGAACAACGTCTCTAAATGTAGCGCATCCAGGTGGGCATTGTTCCTTACACATCTCGCCCCATGTCCCGCCTCCGCAATGGCCCTTGTTGGTGGTTGCTAGAGAAAGCATGACTCATTAACTTTGGTTACTATGGGTATCTATAACGAAGTATACAAGGGACAAAATCTGTTAGCCTGATAAGATGCAATGAGACTGAGAAACAAAATTTTAGGACAAATACATGTAACAACTTCAGCAGTATCAGTTAATATCAATACCATGAGTGTTAATGTCTACGCGGTTCTAAAGATTTCAGTGAACCCATATACATATGTACATATTCAAATGGAACTTACCCAGATATGCCGTTGAAGTAAGCAGATACAGCAATGAACAATTAAGTCTTCTCATAAAAGCCATGGCGAATTACAATGTAAAGCGAAATCACATACAATTGACAAATATATCCTTTCATGTCCTTTATGTAGCTGACGCATATGAATCGAAAATAAGGAAACAGAACGTCACGTGTTTGCTTGATCGAGCTGGATAGGGAAACTGTTGACATGGTCATATTAGAGTCAAACATGAAGTATACTTTTAAAATTTGATTGACAAACTCTTCTGATAACTTATAATTCTTAAAATTCTGATAACTTAACATCCTCACCGTGAGGACCAGGGTTACATCGTCGACAACAAGTCGTAAGACCTAACTAGCGGGATCTGGTCAGGCTCGCTGACTTTGTTTGACACATAACATCGTTAACCAGTTGCGTAGATCAATGCTCATCACATCGATAACTGGATTGTCTGGCCGAGACTCGATTATTAACAGACCGACGCCATACAGCTGAAATATTGCTGAGTGTGGCATTAAACAACAAACAAATGGGAACTTAACATACTATATACTGTTAATAGATACGCTGTGACACTTATTACTGGGATGACATGAGCTTATTCACTTCGAACATTATACAATGGTTTCGCCTGACTCTTGCGAAGTTCTACATAAAAGTATCGAAGGTGTGACACTAGGTTCTTCTTCAGGAAGTGTTCCTAACTTACTGTTTATCCTATGTTGTGTAAGCCATTCTAAAGGAAACAAACATAGAGTTGATCAGGGAAGCAATGTTTTATTAACATTTCGCTGTTAATTGTGTATACATAGGGATGTGTTTCTACAAGGTTTTCCGATAAGTTAAATATTGTTTGTTTATGGTTAGGCCTATACGTTGAAATTGAGATTGAATAATGCTAAAATATATAGAAGCAAATACGATAGGGTGGTTCTGTGGACGAAAAAATCATATAATTGTATTTTCGAGACAAAGTTTTAGTAAATATTTTATCATAATATTTTCATCACGTCTGCTGTATTGATACATCAGCGATGTTGGTGGTGATGCGGAAGTAATGAGGCAGCGTTGTATACGTGCGCAGACAGTGACGCAGTCATAAAATCAGACGCATTGATCAATTCAAATTGATAGTGTCTAATGTTTTGATTGTCCAATCAAATTCGAGTATTTGTTGCAGGTGACGTCACTGTGAAGAATCGTTTCCGGAGGTTGAACGATGCAAGGACCGGTCATGACTAATCGTAGTTTATTCTGTTCTTTGCCTGTCTCATATATGCCTGACCTATAGTTAATATTGCACCCTGCTAGCTATAGCAACAAAGTAGCAACCGGAAGTTCTAGCAATGAGGGCATGAGCGACTACCGTATGTATCGAGCCAGGGTACGCTCGCCTTGGTTATGTGTCAGTGGTCATCATATTATATACTCTGATTGTGCGTGTCGTTTTGACTGCACGTGTTTTAGCTTTTAACATTTCCAACAGATATAAAACACGACCCCTCCAAAACAAAACCCCCAAAACAACAACAGACAGGTACTCTGAAAAATATGTGACAAAATCGAGTACAAAATCTATGCTTAAATGTGGTTTCATGTGTCGTATAGGCGAAATGTATCAGAATTAGTGATCTCATTGTGAATGCGTTGTCTTCAAATTGGGAGACCTTAGCGAGAGGTAATCAATGTAATTTGTGGAGTCTTTGACTCTTCGTTGCAAACTCTGGAACAGGTTTCCGATCATATTATGATCAGCCCGCACAGGGCGCCCACAGCAAACAACCATTTGTAAGATCGATATTGGAAACCAAACTTTGAGAAATCGAGAGCAAACAGCCAGACCACGGGATTTCAACTTACGACCAGGGTACCCGTGACGACCCGAGTTAAAACTGGTCTTCAGCAACCTATGCTCGTCGTAAGAGGCGATTGACGGGTAGCCAGGCTCGCTGACTTGGTTGATGTATGTCATCGTATCCCATTTGTAGTTTTATGTTCATGCTTTCAATCACTGGATTGTCTGGAAAAATTCAATTTTGTGTTACTTATTCTTTATCTCGAATAACTGAGTCACGTTTTATGTTCGGAAATTACCGATGTTTTGCGAACGCAATCGATTGAAGGGAAATATTGACTAATTGCCTAACTCTGGTACTCTTTATTATCATTATTATATGGTATTTATATGGCGCTATAGTCCATCCCATGTGCATGTTCAAAGCGCTATATTTTTTCCCCGGGACACATACCACAGTAGTTTGTCCAAGTTTACTGCACGTTGCTGTAGCCGCAGCACGTATTCATGTGGCCACCATGTGTTCATTTACCAACGAATACGTCGTTTCTTTTAAGAGCACAGGGTTGTATTGTACACTAGGGGTTGAGAGAACACTGAAAGAGTCTGCACACAAAGTTGACTGGTGTCTTCGCAGGAAGGCGACTTTTGGGGGCGTGTAAAAACATGGGCCGTTTTTCGAAGAAGAAGAAGAAGTTTATTCTCATAAATCACTTTGTGTGACATAGAGAACATACAGGTAATTTACAATATGAACAGTGTGAATTTATACATGGCAACAATAACAAAAAAGAAATTACAATTATGCACATAATAAATCTCATTTGTACAAACATAAGCCCTCCTTGATGTATCTGGCTAATTTCACGGCGGGTGGTTTATAAGTGGATTTCATAATTGAGGTGAATTTATCTATTGATGGACAATTACAAAAATATTTGGTCAGATATTTATTTCTTAGGGTTGCTAGACATGGACATGTTAAGAGGAAGTAATATTCGTCGCCCACTGCTTCATTACATATTGTACATTGTCTGTCGGATCTCACAACGTTAGTCCATCTTCCAGTTTCTATGGGTAGTCTGTGGTCAGCTGTTCTCAAACGTGTGTACCATATGCTAAGATTTGGAGATAGTTCCATAAGATAAGAATTTAGATGAGGTAAATCTTTATAAAGATTGTAATATTTACCTTTTGAGGAAGCATTTACTGTTGCATTCCATGACTGATAAAACTCGTCAATAAGAATCCTTTGACTTTAGTTTGTAAAGCATTAGGAGAAACAATATACTGTGACATCCACATATGATATAAGCCAGTATCCCGTAGGATATTTTCTATTGCCGTCAGCAGGCTAAAGTTATAATTAGGCCAGGTTGACTTCATGGTATACATGAGAGAATATATTTTGTATGACAGCTTGTCTGGGAAGATTAACATTTTACACCAATGACAAAGCATTCAGATTTTTACAGATATATTTAGCGGATATCGACCCAGCACGCCGTATACAATGTAATCAGGAGTTGTCATTTTAACCTTGAGAATGAATTTACAAAACTTTAGATGGGGACGTTCTATGATTTGTTTATTTTCATATCCCCACACTTCTGAAGCATACAGTAATACGGGTTGTACAAGTTGGTCAAACAGCTTTAACTGGCATCTCTAACATTCTTATATTTCTCAATACTGCATACGTGGCTCTGGAAGCTTGGGAATGTAGTCGTTTAATACCTTTACAAAAACGTCCATTATTGTTAAACAAAATACCAAGATAAACGTATTCTCTTACAACCTCAATATTTCCATCATCAAGTTTGAACATGGGAGTTTTTTTACAACTTCCTATAGAGAATATTACAACCTTAGTTTTTGATATATTAACTTTCAGTTGCCATATTTTGCAGTATTCTGAGAAGATATTTAATGCATACTGAAGATCACCACTGGATTCAGCAAATATTACAGTATCATCTGCCTGTAACAATAAAAACAACATAATGTACAAACCTATATGATCTTCAAACATACTCTGAGTTGACTTCAAGCCAATATGATTATGTTCGAGATCATTCAAATACAGGGCAAATAAAAAAGGCGACAAATTTTCGCCCTGTCTGACACCAATATTACAGGAGAAAAAAGGGGATTCAATCCCATTATGTGCTATACAAAATTTTATATTTTGATACATGTCATGGATAATGCGAAAACATTTCACACCAATATTATTCCTAATCATTTTTTGACAGAGACCATAGCGCCAAACAGTATCAAATGCTTTACGAAAATCTATAAAGATACAAAACAATTTCTTCCTCATATTTTGGTATATATCTATCAGAGCTTTAAGAATATATATATCATCTATTGTGGAATACGATTTCCGAAACCCAGCTTTTGAGTCACTTATCAAATTCGCCTTATCTGAAAACCTTTGTAGGCGCTTGGATAGGATTGCTGTGAACAGCTTGCCTAAGCAACTAACAATGGATGTTCCCCTGTAGGTATCGGCGTCGGCTTGGCTACCTTTGTTTTTAAATATGGGCTTTATGTAACCATCTGACCAAGCTTGGGCAAAAACCCCGTGAACTAGTACCAGGTTAAGCAATTAAACATAGGCTGGTAGCATTACATCAGCAGAGGCTTTGATATATTCGTTACGTGCATTATCTGAACCACAGGCTTTGTTATTTCTTAAATCTTTAATACATGACATAATTTCAGCATCAGTGGTCCGACTGTCTAACACGGACATGTAAATTGAAGAGACATCATTCGTTTCTATATTATTGTTATGTACATCGGTATTCATTCTTTTAAATGGTTAAATAATGTATTGATTTCAATTTCACACGGCTGGTTTTCGCTTTTACCAAATGATTTCAAGATACCCCAAAACGTTTTAGGGTCACTGCTTTTCGTCTCGCGCAGCCGCTGAGTACTTTTGTTCTTAAATAATTTGTAAGACTTTCTAATAGTTTTTCTATAGTGTTTACTGGCCGAAATGAACAATTCTCTTTCGACATTGCCTTTGTGTAACCCATATAACCTTTTGCGCGTATGGTAATTCTTTCGAGCCAGTTTACATGATTTATTAAACCACGGTTTATGCTTTGCTTTACCCCCTTTTGGAATAGCTTTACACCAATATGTATTTTTGGCTGCGTCTACAAGAGCTTGCGACAAGACATTCGTAATTTCATTAACACGAATTGATACATTACTGGTATCAATAGAGTCAATTAGCACATCGATTTCATGTAATGCATTACTATCTACCTGGTTTACACAAACATCACATTTACAGGATTCCTATGGATTCAGTTTTACACGTGTAGTACCCTTGTCACTGACTTGTGTGTATGGTTACATACCTTCAACTCACATCTAAACTTAAAAGAAGAAAGAGCACAATGAACATCTGACAATATTCCATCAAAATCACATATTTCCAAATCCACAATGATAGGAAACATTTCAGCCGTAGCAACACAATAATCAACAACACTGGCATTCTTGCAAATATGTTTTCCGATATCCCCGTCTCTCCCAACTCTCCCAGTGACAATTGTTACGAGTGGAGAGATCACACAACAATTTAAAATAGTTTTAATAATGGCAGTCTATACATATGTAAAATGTGCAAAACAAGTATCATGGTATATGTTAACAGTTATACTTTGGTTATCACAAGGATATTCAATTGTTCCTGCTCCATCACATTCCTCAGAATAATAACACATAGAATCCTTCACATGAAATTCACTCAATACCGACATGGCATATTCAAGTAAACAGTTAAACTTGCCGACATGGCCAGTCCGTTCAGTTCACTCCCGACCTGGGCACTGATCACTTTGAGTTTTAACTTCCTTGAGAAAATCAAAAGCCTAAGCTACAATTATATAACCTTATTGTTGTTTCATTACCCCAACTTACATATAGACAAAGGAGAGTGGTCACTGGTAAGCATAGCTCCTAGACATGGTGAACAGGTATTGTAGGGAATATAAATATATTTTAGAATCACTTCTAATTTATAAATTTATATACACAGATTTATAGATATATATTTATATATGTATTTATATGTATAAGAGATTATCATAACACAATATACACACCATTGTTTTTACACACATCCAGACGCTTATAGCCATAAGAGTTTACAGTTTTGTCCATGGTTTGTCTCGCAATGTTGATGTTATTTTCACTCAGTGTTTCCACCTTAGAGTACATTAAAGATTCGTCTATTTGGTCATTATCCTTAAAAAGTCATCAAAAACTATATAATCAGGTAAGTCCTTAGTGCGAGCATTAAAGTCACCAGTTATGCACACATAGTTGGTAAGTGTAGACATATTAACAATATCAAGTTCGAGTTGCGTAAAGTGTCCTTTATCTGCATATTTACTGTTTTCTGGCGGCATATAATCACATCCTAGGATTAAATCAGATGGGAGTTTGAGATAAGCCTTGGAATTTTTACGCCATAGAGGTATATCATTTGTCCTTGGGATCACAGATATTTAGTCTCTTAGATGATTTGTTATAGCTACTATGATTCCTCCCGATCCATGGTTTGACAGGAATTGAGGACGGGTATTTGTGTAAACACAGAACCCGGGGATATCGGTGACATCGATTTCACACAGTTTAGTCTCAGTTAGACACAGAATATCATGAGTGAGTGAGTGAGTATGGTTTTACGCCGCTTTTAGCAATATTCCAGCAATATCACGGCGGGGGACACCAGAAATGGGCTTCACACATTGCACCCATGTGGGGAATCGAACCCGGGTCTTCAGAATGTTGAGCGGACGCTTTAACCATTAGGCTACCCCACCGCCCCAGAATATCATGATCGTTGATGGTGTTAATAAAGTGGGGGTTGAGGAGTTTCGATTTGATACCACATACATTTAGAGAGAGAACAGAAAGAAAGTTACTTGATACAGGTTTAGGTACTGTATGTTCAGCGTCTCCCTATGTGGTTTATATTGCTGTACTGCTTCTGGACTTCGTGCGTAAAGGGTGGACATTTGCAACAATGGGTTCGGGTGTTTATACAAGAACCCTAATCCCAGAGGAAGGCGACAACCACAAGACGTTCATGTTCATGTTATTCATACATATGTACAAAATGTTATTATAATTATTTTTATCTCACTTCCACTTCCACTGTCCTTAATTATTTAAATATGTACAAAATAACAGTGTATCATGGTATCATTTTATAAAATATTTCTCTTTCCACTGTCCTTCTTAATCATTACAATATCTACAAAGTATCATCTAACATGCTAATTTAAGAACATATCATGCACGGTCTGCATACCCATACACAGTTATCTGGTTGGAATCCAACTCCTACTTGAGATCCTCAAGCTTCCTTTGCAGATCTCTGTACTTATTTTTCTTCGGTGGGAGGCGCTGAACGGCGGCATATTGCACCAAGCTGATTTCCGTGGATTTCTGCTCTCTTAATAGGAATAGAAGGAATTGGAAATTTTTTGAATGGGCCTTGTCAACCAACTTCTTAAAGCGCCCATGCCAACCTTCAAGGTTGTTTGTTCTTGGGCCCGTTATGGTGTAGTGGTTCCAGGTTATCATCGGGAGATTGCCCTCTGTCCAGGTTGAGGTGACATGGTCTGCCAGACTATGGCATCGTTGGTCAGGGATGTTCCTGGTTGGTTGTTGTGGAAAACCCTAAAACCCTGTCGTCGGTTCCATAGTTGAACCATGATGAAGGGTTCACCAGCATCTGTTGTGTGGAAACGGTCAGGAATGGCCAGGTCTCTGCGATGAGTCGGCAAGGGTGGAAGTGCTGACCGACGTGTTCGGTAAAGGGTGTGTTTCTTGCTCTGGAAGGTCGGCATTGATTGCACCAGTGAGCGGTTGGCATCGAAGTGTGTTCACGTAGAAATTAGAACAAATTTAGTCGTCACCCTTACGCTAATCCACCGTTAATCTCCCGGTAAGTCCTTACATAAACATTACTGTAACTACACTAAACATCAAAGGGTGCCGTGTTTCGATTCGTGCGAAAAGCTAAAACTAAAATGTCGCGAATGAACCAGTTGACTCCAACGTTTTTACACCCGGTCCCAGGTGGGCTCGATCCCAGCATCTTAAACTCGCTGGATCTAGCCTGGCGCCTAAGTCAGCTCGCCCACCACGCCCCCGTGCTTCAAACAGTTCAAAATGAACATTTGAGGTGTTCAGTAAGATAAATACGTTCTCAACTGGTCCCTTGGGACCAAAGGGTTGATGTACCCTCTACGGTTGTTTATGTTCGTGCGCTGAGAACATGAACAAACATAATGAGTACATCAACCCTTATCTTACCTTCATGCAAACTACTTTAATATTACCCGCTGCCACGGTAACCGCCGAACTCTCCACACAGAAGCTGTATATGACGTATGCAGTACACGGAGTTCGAAAACCGTCCGATTAACTGTTTTTGAGTTCACTATGTACACATTTATTTGACCGACTTTCCCTGCTTTATTTGAACAATTTTATACATTGAAAGGTCTGCACACTCAACTTAAAACATAATTAACTATTTTTATAGCAGATTTAGCTTTTGAGAATATGTTTCACTGATTTTAAAAATCCAGTCGAGAGGCATACGCCATTTTGCTTACATGTCATATTGTCGGTAGTTAGATTATCGATCTCAAAATAAAATAAAATAAAATGATATTTTTTACATTTAACATGGCGGTAAGATAAATATGTTGTAAACTTCTCCCTCGGGTAATACTGTCGGATGTACGCCTCTTTGTAGCAGTATCATCCCTCACCTACCGGTTCGGACGACACAGCTACAAAAAGGCGTACATCAGACAGTATTACCTTCTAGAGAAGCATACAGGTTATAATGTCCCCTTCGTGACCAGTGAACAACTTATTATGTACACACATACACAGGTCTACATGCAAGTATTCACATGCTCTGGTATATGGAGAGATATTAAAATATCAAACCCACAGGCCAGGGTGCAGCAAATCATCCCTGTTATGGCGATCTCCCTTTATTTGCCGGCGGTCTAAAGCCCGTTTTTATGTTTGTATTGTTAAATATGATATCGCATATATTCTAACGTTACATAATAGTTATAAACAACGTCTGTGACAGTCTAGTTTTCTAGACTAACAGTCCTTTGATGACTGAATTTTATAAGCATAACAAAATGTATATATAATGTTTGCAAAACGTTTCTAGTCATGGTATGGCTGAAATACTGCCGATGTGACTCTAAATGTCACTCACCAAATCAGATGAAAGATGCATCTCCTATGCTCTCACACAGACAACAGTCTACGGTTGGAAGGACCGACGTTCCATGTAAAGACATAGCAGAAAGGTATGACATGAGATACAAGCTCTAAATAAACAAAGCTTTCAAAGCATGGTTTCGTCAAAAGGGACAACGCCACTCTGAACAGTAATTCAGGTATTTCACAGGGCGTCAGCTTGATATGGGAGTGAGGGTTTTTTGCCGCACATGCGGCTAAGAGGCTTATTTGTATGAAATAAGTTCCCCAGTACCCCTTAAAAACGGCGAGGGTCTATCGAGAGGCATCCTTCGATTTGCCGCCAGCCTAGACCCAAAGTTCTGACTACTGACTGATAGGGAGTCCCGGTGGTTTGATGGTAGAGCGCAGGCCTTGTTATCCAGCGAGACGGGGCATTGGCGGAAACTTTTGCAAGTGAAACAAGCACCGCCATTGCTAAGTTAAACAAGATGTATGGCCGTCGTTGCTAAGCCAAACAAAGATGCCGGCCAAGCAAGATGGCTGCCGAGCTTAGCAACGCTTGGATCAGTCTTCCCGGCGTTGCTAGGCGGTCACCCAGCCTAGCAACAGTCAAACTCGACAGCGCTAACACCGGGAGGTGAGTGTTGTCCATACTATGTCGGATATCTAGTGAACCAGGGAAACATTGATGTGGGATAAATGAGACAACTGACTGACTGACTGAGTTTGGTTTTACGCCACTTTTAGCAATATTCCAGCAACATCACAGCGGGGGACACCAGAAATGGGCTTCACACATTGTACCCATGTGGGGATTCGAACCCGGGTCTTCGGCGTGACGAAAATGAGACAAAACAAACTAACTAATTCTCTGGCTGTGGCCTGTCACGCGGGTATTGAATACAAAGCAAGCACACAGCCGTATTAGGGTTGCTGGCTGGTTGTAGCGAAAAAGATGTTTGAAACCAGTATTAAAACCGGTCACTGTTAAAAGTTTCAAGGGAACCAGTCTGTAGCTGAAAACAATTTTTAGAAGCCACTATCAATTATTTTAAAATCGGGTTACATAAGCTTGGAAAGCGAACGGGGTTTTCGGACTGGATTTAAATGTAGCCGTAATATTCGGCGACGACTTTATGGAGTGGATCTGCCATGAAATCGTCCAAGTAAGCTACGTAGAAGGTGGAGTATGGGGCGGTGCGTTCCCTGGTTGTCAGGCTATAATCGATTAACGTATCCATGAGACGTAACAGTTCGGTGCCCACGAGACCTAAACTGTCGTACAGGCTGGTTAATTTCCTTCGACTTATGACTCGACGCAGGGCGGCGTAAATATCGAGGCCACCCCGACGCGTCTGAACAACCATTTCTCGATCAATCTCCACATGTTGATAATGAGATACATAAGACGAATCTTTAATAAGAAGGGGCAATACTGTGTCGTGTTGGGATGATCATCAATTCCTCTCGGACAAATCCCCTACCCGGTCCGTCTTGCAAGTACTACAGATTCGGTTTGTCGTCTTTGATGTCCACTCGGTCGATGTGGTACGTTTTCATGGAACATACAGGGTCTGTGGCGAGACGTTTATCCCCTCCTTTGAGTTCCCGGGCTGGTATCCATGATCACGTACAATTAAGGTTGCTGCCGTGCAGTCGATCATCGTCCATGGATCGCATGTCCAGCCACAGTACGTACTTGGTCGTCAGCTACTCTACCAGCTTCACGGAGGCGAGACCGAGGTCCTTGACGATTGCATTGATTTCCAGCGGGCACTTGATCGCCGGTAACTTTTCGATCTCGTCCCACTGATGGTAAGCGCGCATGCATTGGCTGAACAGCTGGTTGGGCACTTCCTCGACGGTCACCTCAACTTTCATGATCTCGGGTTCCAATACTTTTTTGTTGACTCTTCCAAATGACGAAAATTCTTCCACCGGCAGGATAAAAAGATACCCTTCATCGATCGCACAAATACGTTCAGGTTAATGTTCCACAGGGTGTCGCTCCTGTTCCCAGCACGCGATCGTACAGAATGGCTAACATGCTCGAATACTGGTTGCAAATCTGTCGAGCCAATTCCGGATTCATCACCTTGTCGAACTCCAGCGAAATATTGTTGATGGTGTAGCGACCCTCCTCTCGCCGCTCTCCGTCACGATCACGAGGCTGTAATCATTAAACGCGAGTTTGTATTCCAGCCTGTCGCCCAGCCTGGCTTGGTTAAACGGCATGTGACCCTCCAGCAACTCGAAGTCGAGCGGAATGCAGAATCGGTTCCCGAATGCCTCGGCGATGACCACGCTTTTTTTCGCCATCGTGGTGAGTTTGGCTTGGTCGAAACCGTACCCCACCCGCAACCGAGTTGACGGACACTCAGCCAGACAAATCCCCAGGTACTTCATGTTTTCTCAAAATTTCGTTACCGCTGATTTTGATGGTCGTTTTCTTAACGATGGCGCGACCCAGGTTCCCCACGACTTCTCGCTGATCATCGTCGGATTCCAAACTGATCTGGAAGGAAAGGCGAGCTGTGTACAACCCCAATATGTAGCCTTCCCCAGAACGATGACGTCGTCCGCGCCCAGGTTGGGAAACCACACCAACAGCGTTTGGTTCTCGTCGATCGTGCTCGAATTGTTGTTGATCGTCACCGATTGTCGCACGGCTTTGAAAGGATCGAGTTTTCGTCCGTAAGCCAACGACATCGTTTATATTGAGGGTATGTTTTCATATCTTCAATAGAACCATGGCTGAAGGTGGTGATGATATTCCCATGGACGATTTGGGGGGCGATAGAACCCCCTTGCTCGACGATGAGGAGACCTCGTTCACGCAATGAGACATGGGTGACGATCTGCTAAAAACGACCGTGAATGATTATTACGATGCCCTGAAGCAAAAAGAAAATATAGCTCCTCTTTATCGCGATCCTTCCAAGTTAGAACTCGATCATTAAGGATACTGCGAGTGAAAGATGCTCGTGGCATCGATCTCATGCACGCCCGTACGAGAAAACCTCTCGCTTTGTCCACACTGGCCAGTCGCCACGGTGCGGACTTTATCCGTGACAAATTATAACAAAAAATAAGCGGGAAGTTCGACAAGGCTTTAGGAGATGCCAAAACCGAGCTCGATGCTGTGGCGGGTGCAGTCGGTCGAAATGATTTGAGAGACGTACCACAACGTGCTCAGGACGCATCGAACGACGTTGAAAAAACCTATTGGCCACGTACCTGAATGAACGCTTGCCCGGGTTCGAATTTACCTTTTGGGAACTACGAGGGCTGGACAAGGCCATGCGAACCATTTACAGATTGCTCGTGGACAACATAGCCAAACTGGACTCGCTCGATGAGCATATCGCTCGTGAAAAAACAAACTCGACAAAGTGGAGGACCAGTTGGAGGAGGAACTTGGAAGAGGAAAAATTGATCCAATTGGAAGTGGTGTCCTCATTCCGAGATGAGCTTAGATACCAGATCAGCTGCGTGCGTGAAACCATCGACCGACAGTTGAATGAAGACACCACGTTAGCCAACAGAATCTGAAATCTGTTCCGGGAACAAGGGATCACCATCGCCAGCGTTCTGACGGCTTTGGGCATCATCGTATGGACCTTGGTCTTAACGCTGATAGGCGGCGGCAGTACGACACCAGCACCAGCACCACCCAAAAATGGTGGTGACGTCAGAGACTGGATAAATATACAGTTGAAATCGCTCGAGAAAGCCCTGGCAAGACTGGCCGGCAAAGCCACAGAAGCCCTGACCGGCATCTTGGGCAGCATCGTGTCCTGTCTGGTGGGCTTGTTGTCGAAAATGGTCACGTGGCTCGGTCAGAACCCGTGGGCGGTCGTCGTCCCCACTAAAGAACTTTTATCCAAATGAGACACAATCCGGCGTCGATCCGACCGACCGCGAGCGCCGTTTTGCGTGGGGATGCTCCAGCTTTTGAACGGTGAAAGCAACACAGCCTTTAAAATTCATCTACGATAATCTCGCCATTCATTACTCGAAAGAGCAAAGTCCTGACGTAATAAACCTCGTTTCAGTAATTATTCTCTGATTTCTTTCACAGTGCTTGCTCCACTACTTGGCATTTCCGGAACAAGAGCAAACTGATGGTTGGCGTTATTCAGTAGTTCTTCTCTGATTTCTTTCACGGATCACGCTCCACTGTACGGAATGCCCAACCCATGGTTCATACCTGGTATACGCCAATCCATGTTTGGATCGATTTCGAATACGTTGCAAATCCATTCGTACACACGACGATCGTACGGATTGTTCGTCGCGTTCCACACCTTGTACTGCGGAATCGGGGTGTTGATTTCTTTCAAGATGCGTATATTCTGGTAGTACATGTGGAAATAAAACATGGACCGACTCAGCCCATCACGACACGTGTCGTTCAAGGTCACGCTGCAACCCGTCGTCGCGCACCACATGGCGAAATTGAATTGATTCTGCCAGAACTGCATCGGGTTGTGAAACCATGCGTGGACTGCCTTGACGTTCGTGACCGGAAGCCTATACTTTTCAAATACATCGATAAATCAAGCTCGAAAGTGGAAACACTCCTTCGCATCCCCCACGATCTTCATGTGCGTGAGATCGGTAGCACTTAAATTATCGCTTTTAGGATAAATCACTCCCGTCTTGTACTTTGGTGTAGCCATATTGAAAGTATAACGCAGTGTCCTGTATATGTGTAACATGTACGTCACGCTCCCGGGAATCACAAACGGCGAGCCCGTTTAACTGCTGCATGCAATCGACAACACATCGGGGGACCTCGAAGTCGTGCTCTGTGATCTCACCTACTGCCCGCGATGGGCGAACATCAAGGGAACAACAAGCAATTCATCAATGGCAATCGCAACGAGTTGTCCGATGGTTATTACAGCATGTGCATGCTCAACGACGAAATATTCAAACCCATGGGAGCCAGCCTCAAGCTCAATGAGTGGAATGGCACACTGATGTTCACGAATGGGGAAAAACCCATCCGATTCGGTAGGCCCTTGTCGAGAACGCTCGAGTTTCAGTCGAGCAACGTACAACCCCGAGACACTGTCACAGGTTCGAAATTACCAAGCCTCGTGGTCTATCATGACATGTTCGTCCTTCGTGCTTACCTGATCGAGATGAACGAACACGTCATGATAGACCACGAGGCTCGGTAATTTCGAACCTGTGACGGTGTCTGAGGGTTGAACGTTGCTCGACTGAAACTTAAAAGTTCGTTCATCTCGATCGGGTAAGCACGATGGATGCCCTTCCATGCTGCTGAGATCTGTGCAGGTGAAAACAGAAAAGTGCAACGATGGCAGAACGGAATCGTTTCCGACCTTTAGTACAAAAAGTTAACATGGGGAAACATAACGGAACGACCGTCCTTTGCGGACGACCCCATGGTCGAAGGCAAAATATACGGTTTAGAATTAAGAAACAACATGTACAGGCGAGCGGAAGTCCGCAGTGGTGGTGGTGGTAACCTAGGAGATTCAGACGATGTCCTCACCAGAGGTCTCTTAAAATACACCCAGTACAATCTCGTCCTCAACGAAAATAACAAACGGATGATGGTCCCGGCATTCGGTGGCAATCTAGGCAATTTAGACAATGTTGAGACCCGAGGTCTCTTAAACAACCACACGTTGTACCAGTTCGCCCTAACCGATGATAACCAATGGACGTTGATCTCCTCCCAAATCGACTGGCTACTCAATATCACCCTCGTTTGTCCCTACGTGTTTGTGGAGTCGAAGGATCATTATTTAACAAAAGTCCTCAATAAGGGGATTCTCATCCCGGCTTACGTGCCCTCGCGACGAAGGAGTGTGATCATGAGCCTCATCCCAAATAAAGCGGGTCATTTGCTAGTGAGTTGACCTGATAGTCGAAATACGAGTTTACAGTCGGTGCTCGAATTCGAAGACACGACCGATTTCACGCAAAGGATTCCAAACAATTCTACGCTTTATATCGAAGTCTTTCTCGGGGAGGCATCACCCGACCGAGATGTTGAAATTATAACGGGAGTAAACCTCCGTTGGCCTTGAAAACATCAAAATCACGTGTGCTCGATTTACATACAGAAAAACGTCAATGCTTACGCAGGTCTCGAAGGAGTCACAATTAACTTGGAGAATACAATCACGCTCACAAGGATTTTTCTACCTTTAAAAATCCATCTCATCAGCTTAAAGTTTAAGCACGAGAAATTGTCTGAGAATCAATTGAAGACTCTTTCATAATACGAGCATAACCATGGGAGGCGTGTCAAACCTGAATCAAATCGCGGGGACATGCTAGGATTCGACCAACCCGGTACGGAAAACGCCTTGTACATCCTGCACTTGCAAAACAACGTGTACCAACGTCGAGAAGTCATCGTCAAATTGAACTTGATCATCAATATCATCCTGACCTACCCCTATCTCGTCATTGATGAGGATGGTGATGTCATCGAACTGATAAATAATGGGGCTCTACTTGATAGTTTTAGTCAATTCAACGAAAAGACAGTGTACGTATCAATGTTACTAGATCAAACGGGTAATATGTTAGTCACCCGTCCGGAACCCCAATAAAAACTGATGTAATTGAAAAAAAATCATAATTATGAAATCCAAGAAACGTGGATCAGAGCGATACAAGGTTCTATAGTTATTATTGAAGTTTATCTAAAAGATGACCCCGCAAAAGATGTACCAATTCTAAATGGGTTAAAAATACGCTGGTATGATCGCTATCATTATAAACGTTGTCGTATTTTTATACAACCAGGAAGAGCCCCCACCACAAGCCTCGAGGGGGTCATGGTTTTCCTAGAGCCTCTCATTTTACTCGACTACATTAATTTATCCGAGCACATGCACCTCATCAGCTTAAAGTACATTCATCAAATATTGACTGCGGATCAATTGAAGCTTATTTCCTACCTTTTAATATACTCGAGATGGGATTGTATCCGGCCATGGACGAAGTGGCCCAAACGCTCAAAACCGTGGATGGATTTCGTTTGCGACAGATCAGCGAAATTAAACACCAATTGGAACGAGAACGCGACGTGCGACTCGGATTGCACAAAAAAAACCATCGGGCCGTCAATGCCATCGACGGTGTGGACACATCTCTCGTGGCAGCAACCATGGGATTAGGCGTAGCAAGCGTTGGCTTATTAGCCACCATCGTGGCCGCACCCATCATACTCGGGTTAGAAATAACCGCCGGGGTATTGGGGTTGGCGGGAGTAGCCCTTAAATTCATTTCACGTCGTCTGCAATGGAAAGCGCTGAAGCATGACGAGATCAGGGTTCTGGCCGAAGCCAAGTTAAACACGATCGACGATCATATTTCCACCGTGATCACCAATAGCAAAATCTCCGCGGAAGAGTTTCGTTTGGTGATGTCGGAAATCGCAAAATACCACCGAATAAAAGAAGAGATTCGAACCAAGACTCGGAAAACCGCTGACATCGGCGTAGACTAGAAAAAAGGCTCATAGAACAAGGACAACAAATCATTCAAACCTTCCTTACCAAGAACAAAGATCTCATCAAAGATTCACCTTAAACTGTTTTGTTGATGTAAACATAACCTAGTAAAAAATAATAAACCCCCATATTACTACTACTTTTCAAGAAGCCCACAGTAGGTCAACCCGACCATAGGCAGTCAGGCGAGAGCAGCTAGGCAACAGCTACTGTTTAGATCAATGCACATCAAGCAAACTGTTTTTTGTAGATTTTAACATTGCTATATATAACTCATACGCTTTCCAAGCTTATGTACTCCGATATTAAAGTAGTTGATTGTGGCTTCTAAAAATGTTTTCAGCGTCTGGTTTCAAACATTCTTTTCGCTACAACCGCAATACGGCTGTGTGCCTTGCTTTGTATTCAATACCCGCGTGACAGGCCACAGCCAGAGAAATAGTTAGTTTGTTATGTCTCATTTATCCCACATCAATGTTTCCCTGGTTCACTAGATATCCGACATAGTATGGACAACACTCACCTCCCGGTGTTAGCGCTGTCGAGTTTGACTGTTGCAAGGTTGGGTGACCGCCTAGCAACGCCGGGAATATTGATCCCGGCCGCCACCTTTGTTTGGCTTAACAACGACGCCCATACAGGGCCGCCGTTACTAGGCTGGACCATCATCTTGTTTAACTTAGCAACGGCGGTGCTTGTTTCACTTGCAAAAGTTTCCGCCAATGCCCCCGTCTCGAACTCGCGTCACTAGATTATGAAACCTGCGCTCTACCATCACACCACCGGGACTCCCTATCATCAATAGTCGGAACTTTGGGTCTAGCCTGGCGGAACATCGAAGGATGCCTCTCGATAGACCCTCGCCGTTTTTAACCCCCCCTCCCCCCCTCTATTACTACTAGGCCAGATAGATCTGAACGAAAATTTGTTTTAACGCCGCTTTAAACATTTACTTTAAAGCCTGCAGGCTTAATATGGGAGGAAATTTTGAGGTGACGCATGTGTATGTACTGGAGTCTTACCCTTGATCATAAGTTTGGGTACGTTTTTTTGAGACACACCTCTGTACAAATCGACTGAGTCTGATGACGTTGCAGAATGTTATTACTGTGGAAACAAGTTTTGTTTATGAAAAGATAAACGGTACGTGGAATAATTTCTATAGCAGCAAATCAAGATCTGTTAAACTCACTTTGCTTTTGGTACTTTGGTACCATTCTGGATAACAAAACCACTGGAGCAGTGAAACAATTTCAGCACGTGCATAGATTTATTCACTTACTACACATGCGCACCGTTAATTGAAAAGGGCGACGTATCATAATGTCTCCTCGTCGCGAATTAAAATGTATTTTGATATAAATTTTAAACAGGGCGACAATGCAACACCGCCTTCGAGTTGGCAGATGCATTTTAATTGCATTCATATCTACTAGGACAGAGAACGAACAGTGAAAGAAGGATAATTCGAGCAAGACCAATTTAGCTTAAAAAAAGCAACAACTACCCAAGTGTATCTGTATCCAGTCATACGAAATGGAACAATGATATCCTTAAAGGTCACATGCAACCAAAAAATCAAACATAATTAAAACACAATTATCACTTATTCATGACATATAATATACATTGCTGGTTATGAAAAAAACATATAAACAAAATTATAAGCGTACAATCGCAAATCAAAAGTGCAATATTGTGCACTTGGGTTTACTTCCCAAGAAACGAAGCAGCCGGGATACCGAACCCAGTCAGAGCGGGTGGGTGTGCACTCAAGTGTAACGGCTGGTTCATTTGCAGATGCCCTCACGGCTCATTGTGTGTGTATATATAGAGATTTTGGTTTTTGTAAATACATGCTTATTTTTGTGTATAACATTTTGCAATCAACAGACATCATAACATGTCATGTGTTCAAGTATCACACCTGCCTGTCTATGTAATTACATAATGTGACAGAGACCGAACTCGGGCCATAAATCAATGCGTTTTGTTTATGGTGTATAGCCTGATTAGTGTTAAGTTCAAATTGCATGTGGTCAGTGATCGCAGTTGTGTATTGAATATTGTCATTAGCAGACAGGCAGGCAGACACACAGGTGTCAATAAAACAAGACATTGAGTTTTGTCTGTGACAACGACATATCTATATCACAGTTAGAAATTCTGTCAACGCTAAATAATGACATTGCTTTTAAGTATCGAACTGAGAAAGTGACTGGGTAAGAAGAACGTGTGGTGAAATAGACAAATGAAATTATATAAATAGTTTATTTACTGTCATAACATATAGAAAGCTCGCGCCTATGAGATATCAACAAAACATTATGAAAATAGCTCACACCAAAGCCTTCACCGAGTATTCACCGGAAAACCCGCTTCCAAGTTGCGCGAACCTATTTCACTGCGCACGTGCTATGAAAAGTCGGGGGAAAATTAGTGAATCGTTTGAACTCCGATTTCGCGCGGTTGTTTTCATCGCGTTATTTTTCAACTTTATAAGTTGAATTTGCATTTTTAATGATTTGTTGCGGTAAGTCCACACCGAAAGGTATCAGAATCTGCAAAGTTGTGTTTTACGTTGCATGTGACCTTTGACCTAGACGACCTGCTGCATATGAGAATCAATGGAAACTACATAAATCTAGCCTTTCAAACTGTTAATTCAGTATCGCTAAATAAGTTTCTGGGGCTTGATTTTGTAAACTGACTATAGAAAATGTTGCACTATTGTAATGCAAATGAGTATACCCGAATACATATCAGACATAATGAAAGTAAAGTTTCAGAACAGCCATTTTTGCTTCAGTGTTTTATCTTGATTCGGGATGACTCACACACACCAGCAGGTTGTTTTCGTTCCTTTCCTCAACAGATCGTGTCAGCATTGAGAACATTCGTGAATGATTGGCAGAGAGAGTGAATATTTAATGTATACAGGACAAAAATAGTTAGGGATATGTGTAAATTTTGAAATTATGAATAATGATGTATTTATTCATTGACACATTGATAAAATATCAATCATAAAAATACCAATATCCCTAAGTTATTTTGTCCAGTATATTTGTTTATGTTATTTAACTCCAGAGAAATACTCTTGTTTACATATTGAATAATCGAATAACCTAATTTGGACATCCAGGGATACACAAGACGCGCACCGATCTACGAATTAAAATACGATGAGCACCAGTCACTGAGCCTAACCAATCGGTCCGTTGCTCACCCCTTGCAACCAGCACCTGTTGATGAATACCATTTCTAACATAAATGTATGTGCCTTTAGTACACAACCCTTCATTCATATGTGCAGTGAAAAAGTGCTGCTATTGAAAATATATATCTATCATACTGATATAATGTTTATTGTTTTCTCAAGCACACAGACTCAAATGGTCTACTCCCATTTGTGAGAACTCCCAGTTGTGAGACAGTGGAACAGGTACTTAGCAAAGAAAACACACCTTACTCCCCTATCTGATAGAATGGATTAACCCCAGCTAATTATGGATTAGCTATTTAACTGAATCTTGTGGAGGTAACTTAATGAAACTCAAAAGATAAAGTAATTAACCTACTCAGATAAATGGCTTTAAAAAATAAACACTTTGTGTAGGTAACTTCGTGATCATTTGAAAGAGAACATAATTTACCTACTCAGATCTAGCAATAACTGTTGTAACAATAATTAATCCAAATGTATGTATTAACCTTTGACTGCTCTTTCCGATCACCATTATGGCAGGCCTTCAACAAGTAGAATATATCACCAGTTCAGGATAATCTTATTCAGTAATTCAGTATCTATTGAAAACAATAAATGCTCTTCAACGAGCAATGTCTTCTGTGTTAATTAACTCATAAATGAACTATGCCTCCTGCGGGTACTCTTCAGCAACAGGACTGTTCCCACTTTCATCGTAGGGATGGGGAAGCACCACCTGTGTGCACTGAACCATTAATTAATGTGTCTCACAACTGGGAGTTCTCTCAAATGGGAGGACACCACTCAAATGCATGAGATTACACCACACGGGGCGTAGAAATACTTGGTACGCGTTTTTTGGTGTGTCATTGTATATATCATAATACATAATCACAAAATCTTTTCAAGTTGTATACAAAGCAGGACACATCAGCACATGTGATATTTCCTTGTTGAATAATGTATCACACATGATTCCTTTGACATCTAGTCATGAAAGGAACACGTGACAGAAACATGACTTTCATATCCCCGTTATCTGTTTCCCGTGAAGTCCTGGCCCAGCTGCCCTCGTGCCGATATGTCCCATCAAAAGCCCTTTGTGACCGTGTCATGATAATGTTTACTGTAACTGAACGGTAATTAAATGCACGAACCATCATCCAGTATCTTGTTTCTAATCTGTTTTCATCAAAACGAGATGATGCACAGTACACGATGATGTGTTCAAGCGAACAGTTTGGAAATGTGTTTGATAAGAGAGAAGCAGCATAATAATGTTTTACCTACATTCGGCCTTCGATATACACATCTGTATGTGTTAGAATGAACTGTGATGTTTGTCAATGTGTGCTTATAGGAGTTCCATGATATTATGATTAATAATACCAAATATTGTTGAATGATGTTTGCATATAAATGAACTTAATAAACAATACGTGTTAAAATGTACTGTAATGCTCTGAGTAGAGAATCAGTAGACTAGGCAATGTTTTACTTTAGCTTGTGTGGTGAAATGTTTCGCTGCATAACCAGCTCTAAGACTTGTAGTAACCGTGCATTTAGAATGACATTCATAACATATAGTAACGGGCGTATCCGCTGTTGTCGTATACAGGAAAGTATTCAGCCTCGAAGGTAATTTTTGTATTGCTGTACTGAGTGGTTGCCAATGCTGTCAACATATAAAATAATGACTTACAGTGGCACTCCATTACAACACGTTTCAAGCTTCAGCAAGTATTCCGGATCTTATTGTATAGCTTATACCCATAAAAACTGGTGTCTCAAGCCCATTCACGTTCTCCATCCTTTGCAGGCTACCTCTCTAACACGCGACTCATAGATCTAATGAACGTATATTAACCTATAACCATTTGTTGTCATTCAGTTCCAAAAAAAAGTCAGGCTGGGTGAAATATAATGTAGAAGGTATATGAGTGAGGCAGGTACATACAAATCATTGGCATTTTCTGGCAAAACGCCAGGAACGAATTGAAATCTTGGTAAGCATACTCTCCCAAAAGAGAAACGCATAGGTGTTTATTCACGAATTTAATCTGATATTTTTAAAGTGAGATAACATATGTAATTCTGGATCAGTTGCAAACAAATGTCTGTTAACTTGTATAGCCGATATGATTTTGAAGGGCGTTCCAAGTTGGACATTGTCTTCAATATCTGCTAGGGCCACGAAAACTACTCTGCATCGTCTCTGAACGGGCTCAATAAGTCTTTGAATTCGACCGTGTGGAATTCTGGTCCTTTCCTCTGGCCCTGGCAATGCCGACAGTAGATCTAACGTCTGGGGCGCCGGTTGACATTTACGCGTCGGTCGAGGTCATCCTATAAATGTTCGATTTGGAAGGCCATTGAAGCACTGTAAGTAACGTTTTCATTCTGATTACACTGAATAGTGACTTGTGAAGAGTGTGAGGCCTGGCATTATCTGGCTGGAACAACTCCCTCTCTCTGATTGGAACCATGTGAATCCTTAGGATATCATCTTTGTACTGAGTGAGTGAGTTTACTTTTACGCCGCACTCAGCAATATTCCAGCTATATGGCGGCTGTTTGTACTGAATATCAGCAACACGTCACAATATAATTCTGGAAACTCAAAAGTCCAGAAACAATCTGTACTGTAATTGTTTCTGACAAAGGATTTGACAAAATTCAACTTGCAGCTGTCATAAATATATGCTAAGGATGAAAAAACGAAAAATAACCCTCACAATTTAAAACCGCACGTCCAAGGGCGGGCCCATGGGCGAGAATGTTTAGTTTCGCTCAGAATACATGTTGTGGAGGTTGTAAATGAATGAAAGTATGTTAATAGGTATTATGACAAAAAGAAATCATTTTGACTTAATTCTGCTAATTCAGAGCGTTATTAAAAAAAATTCGCCCATCGGTGGAAAAATTTGCCCATGGCCGAGAATGTTAACTTTTGCTTAAAGTACATTTTTTTTTCATGTATTGGAGGTTGTAAATACATGAAAGTATGTTTATAAGTATAACGACACAAAATTTAAATTATTTTGACTTAATTCGACAAATGGGTGAGAATATTTACGTTTGCTTAAAATACATGTTTCTCCTGTTTTTTTGGGTTACAAATGTATAAATGAATGAAAGTATGTTTTTAAATATCATGGCACAAAATTCAACTCATTTTGACTTAATTCGACTAAATTAGAGCATTAATAAAATATCTCGCCTATGGGCGAAAATATTTTTATTTGCTCGTTTTTCTTTATATTGCAAATGTATGGTTAAAATACATGAAAGTATCATGACAAATAATTCAATTTAACTAAACTTCATTCACCTGTGTTACAGTAATAATATCTCGCTCATTTTGGTTCGAAGAAAATAGGCCTAGAGAACTGTCCTCTCCTCTAAACTGATTTCTTGGTTAAAATACAACAGAGGTGTGTCAATTAGCACCACCACATGCATTTCAACATTTTTAGCGTTATCATATCAAACGGACATCGCCTTCTTTATGTTTCAAGTTGTAATATGAGTGTTCCATTTATATTATTATATGTTATATGGGTATTTAAATAGCGCTACAGTCCATTCCATCTACATGCATACTCAAAGCGCCTTTTGTTTTTTCCCCCTCTATCATTGGATGTCAATCTCAAGGGCACATCGTATATTCCATCTCAACTCCCGTCTTATCCTACATATTATACAACGATGACGTGAAAGTAAACTGGTCTAAACAAGCGTTTAATTACGACATCTTCTCTTGAATCACTAGTGTGTAGTATAGGTGTAATGTTATGATATAAGGCAATTTTGCTGTTGAAATGAAGCCCCTTTTCTACATTCCCAACATAGCCTCAATCAAAAGTGTTTGGTGTCTGTTCGGTCTAGCTGAGCCCGGGCTATTAAACAGAACTCACAGAAGGATTCATAAACTAATATTATATCTACCAACATACCACTTTATAAAGTATCAAAGCGATGTATTTTGTACAACAACAAAAACACGCTCTTCAAAGTGAAGCTCTACATCCTCTACATAGACTCTTCTGCACAAGAATTCGGTCAAACTTGGCCCGGGCTGTCAAAAGCAAACTTAAATATGACAGGTGTATCCTGAATTGTAGTTAGAGCCATTATTTCGTAGCATTATTCAATGCCATATTTGATTCTGCACCATACCTGAGCATGGTCGGCTGCAACCTCTGTTCCCTTGCATGAATAGTGTGGAAAACATTCACTCCAAAGGTATTACAATTATAAGTATCTTTAAGTATTTGGTGTGTAGATTTCGCCCTCACAAGGGATCTATATTATCATTCCACTAGTCTAAAGGATCTTTTTAGTAATGTCAGTGCTCATTTTATTCTTGGCTATTTAAGAGAAATTGAACTGATAGATAAATTTTGAAATCGGTATGTGTTTTAAGTTGGATTGATATTATGCCCAACTGAGAACATAGATGGTGGTGACAATAAGATGGTTAAAGTAGTGTAAAATATGTCCTTCTTCCAGTGAAGCAGAAGTCCATTGTTGGTCAAAGTACATGATATTGTCTAGTGTTTTAGAATTTTGATTGGCATGAGTATTTTAAAGATTGGCAAGCATGACCTACAGCCACTGATAACCAAAGGAATGGCGTAAATCCTGCTGGAAAATCATGTAGTAAGCAAAAGCTCTGTAAGTAACCTTGATCCCCTGTAAGGTGTCAAACTTTGGTTGTTAGTGGTTTATAGTCTGGTTTTAATAGGTAAGAATGAATATATTGAATCTACTGGCTTCTTATCTTAATTATGGTCAGGTTGGTTTTATTTTAAAACTGTGATATACCCAACTATTTTTCTGTCTTTTGTCGACAGATATTTTAGAATGATTACCTTGTTTTCATCGCTACATGTCTGTAATATTGCCGACGCGAAGTAAAATGTAAATTCACTCACTCACTCAAGTATATGGATCTTATCTGAGTAGACGTCTTGGATTCTGGACTTATGCCTATGATAAAGTTGTGGAATCACAAGGCGTTTCCACTGACAATATATTAATATACAATCATGATTCAATTGTATTTATCAAAGGAAATGGGGAAGGTTTAAATGCTCTATTTGTAGATTGTTCATTTGCTTTTGATTCAACAGTCCATGGTTCAGTTAGCATTTGCATATTTCTAATGAACCCACTGATATTAATAACTACGATAATGGGACTTGCTCTTATTGAGAAGGCACTGAAAATTGTAGTTTGTGGTCTATGGCTCAGGACAGAAACAGGACCAGCCAATCTTTGTTGACATTTAGAACAAAATTCCACACGCAGTTTTCAGTCAGAATGGGGTCTCACTACCGCTACATCATATGAACAACGCAGAATGTCTTCTCGTCCGATATGTATATCATTGATTAAGTTAGGCGATGACCTCTCTTTAGATTTCTCTTGTCTTTGTGCATCACTGGGTCATAAAAATAATAACAATATACCCAAACAAAAACAAAAACAACATTGATCAGATGAATGAACTAATATTAGGTTAGTATAGCTAACTAAAACGTCATCATCACCATAAGAAGATTTATAAAGCACCACATCCAGTCCAAAAGTAGGAACAACTCCAGAATGAAAAGTTAGACGCTGTATGTTTTCTTATAAAAATATGTCTTCAGTTTAGATATGCAAATCTTTAGATTGTTAATTGCCCTTAACAGACAGATACGTTGGAGCTAGGTTACTGCGACACTTGAAATCAAACAGGTTGAGTTTGTATTGGATTCTGTCTGATATGGGAAGCCAGTGTAATCTCTGTAGAACAGGAGTTATGTTAGAGTATTTCTGTGACCTGGAGACAAGTCAAGCAGCAAAAATCACATGGCATTTGCAAAAGTTTAGTTAGGGAGTCATCTTAATACAACCTCGGCAACAGAAGTCAAAATCAAGAATGCAAAACAGACAGAGCATACAGCCGATCCTACTTTACGTCAGAATGGAAAGTACACAAGACATTAGAAATTGAGGGGCTTGATCTGTCCAAAAAGACATGAATGAAATACATATTTCGTTGTCACGCCATCACATGTTTTGATTGGCTAGAGTTGGCAAAAGTTCAGGCAGTGTATTACTTTCAGAATACATGTCCATTACTATCACACTTATAGTATAGTATACAGCATCTCTCGCTATAAGCGGTAAGAGATCGACTGACAACATTGTGACTTGCAAGGTGCATCTATTTGGATAGGCTCGTTTTGATAGAAAGTTTTGAGCGACAATAAATATCACTGCATTAGATATCATGTCACATTACTTATTAATATATAAAACACAACACATGTCTATGAATGGTTCACACACGGCCCGTACATGGAGGGTTCAACCCGCGAAGATCCGGGTTAGAATTAGCCTTCAGTAATCCATGCTTGTCGTAAGAGCCGACTAACGGGATCGACTTTGTTGACACGTCATCGTATCCCAATTGTGTAGATATATGCTCATGCTGTTGATCACTGGATTGTCTGGTCCACACTCGATTATTTTTAGACCGCCGCCATATAGCTGTACTATTGCTGAATGCAGCGTTAAACAACATCCAACCAACCAACATGGAGTTTGTGAACTTGGCATCCTTGGCATCCATCACAACACAGGGGTTAAATAAATTGGATTGAAACGATGGTTAGGCCACATTAAATACATTTCTTGTTAATCATCACTCTTTTTTTAAAAATGGGTAGGCAGGACTGATGTTATTTTTCAATATGTTTTTTTGATTTTCTGTTCAATGTTTCTTGGAACGCCGGCAGCTGCATAAGAAAATTAGGGTCGGGCCAAATTTTAGAGTCGGGCGGTAAAGAGTAACAAGAACCTATTTTTATGTGGCCTTACAGGAGCCTATTTCAGATGTGATATGACGTAAGTGCTGCATATACGTCGAATTTAAAATGCTACCTTTTGAAACGCAGAAGGTATTCCCAGCTGAAGCCTTTTGTAGTTTAGGTGTCTCACGCCACGCGAAGACCCGAGCATTATTTGTAGTGACAAAGGAAAATCTTCACTCTTTAGAATGTAGCACGTTTATAAGTTTAGACATGCTAATAGTATTCATACGATTCATAGTAGCGGATTGAAACCTTTACTATTTGATTTCAATCTGTTTGTTATTGGTTTCGAACAATCACTGTTGCTCTGAGTCAACAATTCAAACACCGAGTATGTCACAACCAGACCTTACTCTACGCCGGTACTTATGAAATCAAAATATCTGCATGCTTTCCCTTTAAGGTGGTTCTTTTCAAATGACAAATATTCTGAATATAACGAATACAGGCTGTCCATCGTTAACGTTTTGTGCATGATAAAAAACATACTGACTCATCCGCTGCCTCACTTACTAACCACTGACATCACTTTGTGTCTAGTGTTGACTGTCCTTTATCGAATTGTGCATGTTATAGCGTAAAAGCAGAGTCACCCGCTCAACACTGACGAATAAACCATTCTTGCTAACCCTGTGTACAGAGCTGATACACTGAAAAAAAGACCCGGGAAACTTTATGAATTATGTTGCAAATGGGCAGTACAAGGTAGTTAATGTGGGCGAATACAAGCATATGTAACACACCTATTCACCTTGTGCAAGTGTCCTGTTTCATCCTCTGTTCAAACGGCTGTACAGTGGGTACTTATTCGGATGATTTGGATTGGACTGTTAACATTCTAGCGCCGCCAAGGCAACTTGAGTTGTATACTCCCCAGGAAGTTGAAAATGAATTGATTCACTGAGTAAAAATATCTAACATCACTTTTAATAATTTTTATTGTTAGTAATTACAGTAGTCTAGTAGGAGTTGTAATCTCATTAAATAGCCGGGATTACTCAACAGCATAAGCGACAATGAAAAGAAAACATGTCGAATACATCAAATACTGGTTATAATATGGCAATTACCTATTGTTAAACAATGTATTCAATATTGGTCAAGAATCTGTAACCTTTGGGAGTAGTATTTTAATTTAGAGATGCATCTGGATCAAATGGGGTCACATAACGTCCTACTCGTGACAAGGTAAAGAGAAGAAATACATTTTCAATAGCAATGATATTGGCCTTTAATCCCATTTACGGGCGTGTGCAAAGACAGTTGCTGCCGTCTGTGAAATATACTTGCAATGTATGAGCTGAAATGTGTATCACTATAACAGTTTTTAAGGTTCTGTAAATTCATTCCATTGTGAAAATGTATTCATATTGGTGCGCATAACTCGGGTGAATGCAGAAGTTAAGATGTCAAGTATTTCAGAAAAAAATACTTTAAACCAATAGGTACAAGCTGGAATGACATATGTTCACTACATCTAGCATCACCAGATTAAATAAATCTGAGGGCAAGAAATCTCTTATGTCAACTGAACACCAGTCAACAAAACAGCTACGAGTAGTTGCCTATCTACAAGACATTAAAATAGAGTTATAGATCATACAATGCATGTGTATTTCAATGAACTCAACGCTCAATCCAAGCTATGTACGGACCCTGTACATTTTGCAGTAGGACGTCACGTGTTTTCTCCCCTTTGTCTGTTGAATGGCAATGGTTATGTGACGGAATCATTTACAGTTGTGGGAGGGTTCACTCGATAATGTAACAAATGGCAACTGAAGGGTAACCGTATAAAGGTAGCTACTGGCGTCATTCACGGCTATACTTCAAGCTAACCTTCGATCACATTTGAACACAGTTGTAAGTATTACTGATTCGTTAACTTCCACCGTTTCGTTAAAAATGTGAACTACGTGTTCTGATTTACCACTCCAGTTGCATTCATCGAAGTGAATATGTTTGTGAAACCTCCACAATAATTACCTAGAAGTGGAAAGTTATATATCGTCAGTTACCAGTTAAAAACTAGAAGTATGTCTGTCGTAAACGCCTGGTAAAAACCCCATCGATTACGAGGTTTGAATTAAGGTTGCTGTGTGGGTTAATGGTGTACAGCGTAGCGGTTTTAAGATCATAAAACGTCGTATCTATGAATTTAACAACATTCGGGATAGTATTCCTCTGATGATATATATCACGGTTAAATTATCATTATTTTGATACACACACTGCACAAACACAAACTAAACCCGGGCACTTTCTTGATCTGTTCCAAGATGTCAACAGGGACTAAACCAAGGGCACCTAGAGCAATGGGGAGCCTGACGACAGTTTGCTTTTAGACATTTCAAAAGCGTTGCTGTCCATAAGAACAGAAAATTCAATGACATAAATAGATTCATTGGGTTCATCAATAAGAACAGGATCAGGCTTGTTGCCTGGAAGTTCTCTTTGGCTGTATATCGGCCTATTCTAAAGAAGTTTAAAAGCTATATTTTCCATGACGCCCTGTACATGTTCAGAGTCGTACCATGAATGGACTTCAGGGTCAGTGCGAGAGGTGCGAGAATGTAACTTGTGTAGTTTGTTTTTGAATCCCAGTTGCAAACCTTGGAACAGGTTTTCCGCTCCTATTATGATCCCTATTATGATATGGCGGCCTTGGCAAACAACCATATCTATGATCGATATTTGAAGCCAGACCAGGATACCCGTGACGATCAGGGTTAAACTGGTCTTCGGCAACCCATGCTTGTCGTAAGAGACGACTAACAGATGGCCAGGCTCGCTGACATGGTTGATGCATGTCATTGTGTCCCAATTATAGTTTGATGCTCATGCTGTCAATCACTGGATTGTCTGGTTGATATGTATGCTCCGTGACCACATGTGGTACCACCGTTAACAAACTGACGCATTAAATTCAGAAGACAGTGGCACTTAGACCTACAAACCGAGGGAATCACTAAAGGTCTCCAGACTATCTCTGCACCCCGGTTCAAAAAGCCATTTTGATCGTATCTTCCATGCTGCAAGACAGGGCCTCGTTTCACAAAGCTCTCGTAAGCCTAAGATACCAAAAGTTTTCTCGTAGCATTCGTACTTCCTGTGTCACAGTATAGGAAGTACAAATGCTACGAGAAACGTTACGAGATCTTAGGCTTACGAGAGCTTGGTGAAACGGGGTCCAGACTTTCAACAGTCTAAGATCGCTTTGTTGAAAGAGGACATGCCTGGACATAACTGGATTCGACAGATTTCGTGGGCTTCCTGTTGATATAAACTAGTGCTCAAAAGAAAGTATACAGTGTGTTTGACCAAACTTGAAAAGAAATGAAAAGCATATCTAAATGAACATTTATTTATTTTCAATAGAGTATTCAATGCTACAGCAAATGTACACAATTTCATTTCATACAAAGTCGAAAGTACCGTTTGACTGACACTGAAAGACACGTGGTATCATAGTCTGAATTCTTAAACAAATCAACATGGCGGTTTTTCTGCAAAATGTCATCAAATGTTTAATCAATAGTGTGACCGCAGTTGGCTTCAGTACACGCCAAAAAACGTCGACGCATTGATGACGTAAGACGACGAATGACGTTAGGCGTGATCCGTTGCCATTCATGTAGGAGACATTGTTCCAGTTTTTGAGCGGTGACAGGTGGCACTCGTAGTCTTCTGATTTGTCGATCCAGTTAGCCCCATAAGAGTTCTATCGGATTCATGTCGGGAGAACATGCTTGCCACGGCAATAGAACGCTGTTAGCGTTATGCAGAAAGTCGTTTGACAGTCTTGCTGTATGAGGCCCTGTTGTATATCGTGTTGGAATACCACGTGGTTCTGGCTTCATAAATGGCAATACAACTGGTCGCTAAACTTCATCTCTATATCTTCGAGCATTCAGGTTGCCATGAATAATCACAAGTCTCGTCTTGAGATCGCTGCAGAACCCCCCATCTTCCCCCTTCCCCCAACCATCACGCTACCGGCTCCAAACGGTCGGACTTGCTGAGCGCAATTCGGCGATGAGCGTTTGTAAACACGAGTCCGGCCGTCTAGATAAAATCTACTTTCGTCGGTAAACGTCACACATCGCCAAATACGCATCTGCCAACGTCGAAATGGCCTGACCCATGTCAATCGATGACGTCGGTTTTGAAGAGTCAGATGCTTTTCGCGGTAGGGTCGACGTGCTCGAATACCATGTTCTCTTAGTCGCCGGTACACTGTACGTCGACTGACACGGTGTCCTAGTGCCGGCGCTACCGTTGACGTCGCCGTTATAAAACGATTTCTCAGATGGATTGTGCGGATGTGGCGATCATCACCGGGCGTTGGCACATGTGGTCGACCACTCCTTGGCCTGTCTGACGCATTGCCTGTTAGTCTCAGTCGTTGCATCAGTCTGATGACAGTTTCTCGGGTGCAGCCGAAGGTCCTGGCAATGACGGGGTGGTTAACTCCTTGTTTGGCCATTCCGACAGATCCCTTATTATCGATTTGGCTCAAACGTGGCATACTTTTGTGTTCTTACTGTGTTGCTCACGTGTCACGCAGGCTGTTTTATACCGTCAGTAGGCGCGTGCATTTCGTGTTAAGTCAGAAAATGTCGTTCGTATTTTTTGCGACGTCTAGGCAATTTGTTAACCTTTTTCGCCGTTTGTTCCCGGAAAGGATGGATCTGCACGTGTGTGACATGGCATAGGGGCGTGTCTCGCTTAGAAACAGGGTTAAAAAGACATATAGGTGTATAGACCCAAACCGATTACTATATAAAAGGAAAGGGATGTAAGGATATTTTATTTTCCACCAATCGGAGGGCCCGAGTCAGTTTGTGCGTGTGTGACAAAGCTCAGTATGGCTTTTTCACTTCATATTTATATTTGTGAATTTCTATGTAATATTTTGGGGGTTTAGTGTTTTTTTTAGCACATGATGATATGACTGCCAGGCTATGTGTTTCTACTTTATGAGGATTTGTTACACTGACTTGTTCACACTCAGGTACATGCACATTATAATTATACCGAACTGTAAAATGGATCAGCTTAACAAGGGTGGAGGATGAAATTCAAACTGCCCAAGGAGTATGGGCAGCGCCTTGTATCAACACACATAGTAAACATGCTTCTTGGTGCAAAATTATTGTCTCCTGATCTAGCTCCTGACGGACCAAAGCGGTTAAAATTCCTAATGTACACACACACATACACAGGTCTATATGCAAGTATTCACATGGTCTGGTATATGGAGAGATATTAAAATACCAAACCCTCAGGCCGAAGTGAGCAAATCATCCCTGGCATGGCGATCTTGGTCTATAACCCATGTTTATATTTTATTGTTAAATATTATTTTATATTATTATTTTATGGTTACATACTAGTAATAAACAACATTTGTGACAGTCTAGTTGAACAATACTTTGATGACTGGATTTTATAACTATAAATAATGTAATTATAATGTATGCAAACTTTTCTAGTCACGGGTTGAATGAAATACTGCCGATTTGACTCTAAATGTTAACTCAGTCCCTCAGCAAATCAAAGGAAAGATATATCTCCTATGCTCTCACACTTTGTGGAAGTGGACGTTTCTGGATTCGAATATGCGACGTTTCAAGTAAACATAGTAGAAGTATACGACATGTGATATACACTCCAAATATACAAAAGCATAACGATGCTCTGAACAGTATTTTAGTTATTTCACAGCATGTCAGCTTGAAGTGGGAGTGAAGCCGGGAGTGAAGCCGGAAGTGATGTACCGTATTCCTTCATTTAACGCCATGGTAGTTTCTTATACGCGAAATTATTATCTTTGCTATTAAACGCCAGGAGCTAGGAGTGTTTGAATTAAATATACTCCCAGATTAATCTCCCAGAAACCACAGTAGCTTCGACCCCCCAAAATATAATGAGGCAATATAGATTTGGACGAGTTGAGCACGTTTGTTTTAACGCCTCTTTAAACATTTACTGTACAGTCTGCAAGCTTGGGGATTTTGAAGTGATGAATATGTTTGTACTAGACTTTTAGCCTAAGTTTGGGTAGGTTTTTGAGACGCAGCCCTGCACAAAACGACTGAGTCTGATGAGGTTGGAGAATGTTTACTCATTCAGGACGTCGCCATATTTGTTATGCGTTTTTGTGATTGTAAACGTACCGCGTTGTATACAAAACAGGCACACACGAACATGGGATATTTCCTTCTTGTGCAATGTATCACGCACGGTTTCTTTTAGATCTAGTCATGAAAGGAACATGTGACAGAAACATGACTTTCATATCCCCGTTATCTGTTTCCCGTACAGTCATCATCCAGTATTTTTTCCTAATCTGTTTTCACCAACAGGAGATAATGCAGGGTACACGATTATGTATTCATGCGAACAGTTTGGAAATGTCTTGATAAAAAAAAGGCATCGTAATAATATGTCACCTAGATTCGGTATAGGATGTATACATCTGTACGCGTTAGAATGAACTGTGATATTTGTCAGTATGTGTTTATAGGAGTTCAATGGTATTATAATTGTACTAATATTGATGAATTACGTTTGCATATTAATGAACTTAATAAACAAGACGTGGTAAATGTACTGTAATGCTGAGTAGAGAACCTGCAGACAAGGCTATGTTTGACTGAAACTTGTGTGGTGGAACGTTTGGCTGCATGATAGCAGTCGTGCATTTAGAATGGCATTCATAACATATAGTAACTTGTAGTCTATAGGAAAGTATACAAACTCGAAGATAATTGCTGCATTGTACATTCTTAGTACATTGTTGCCAATACTGTCAACATATATAATGACTCTCCATTACAACACGTTTCAAACATTCAGCAAGAATTCAGGCTCTTACTGTATAGCGTACACCAGTAAAAACTGGTGTGTCAAGCGCATTAACGTTTTCAAGCCTTTGCAAATCTCACTGTCTCTCACGCTTCTCACAGTCTATAATCTATTGAATGGATATTGTACTATAACCAGTTGTTATTCAGCTCCCAGGCCGCGTGATATATAATGTACAAGGTATATATGTAATGCACGTACATATAAATCATTGTTCATTTTCTGGCAAAACGCCAGGAAGGTATTGAAAGTCTTAGTAAGTATACTCTCCCAGAAAAGAAACGCAAATCCGTATTTTCAGGGATTTGATCTACTAACGTTCAAGTAAAATTACACATGTAATGGTGGATCAAATGCTGCCAAATATCACAGTATAAAATATCAAATATCTGTTAATGTATCTCGTATAGAAAGTTCAATAAGTGAAGGCGTCCGTTCCCAGTTGTGCATTGTCCTCAATATCTGTTGTGGCCACCATGAGCCCCCCGAACTGCTCTGCGCCGTCTTGGCACGGACTGAATAAGTCTTTGAAATCGAGCTTTCCTCTTGCAATGTCTGCGGCAGTTGGTTTAACGTCACGAGCGCCGGTTGGCGTTCACGTACGCTTCGGTCGAGGTAGTCCTACAAATGCTCGATGGGGTTGAGGTCGGGCGATTTGGAAGGCCATGGACGCACAGTTTCATTCTGAAGTTATTGCATAGTGGCATATGCTGTGTGAGGCATGCCATTTTGGGCTGGAACAACTACCTCTGGCGGTTAATGATCGGAACCATGTGAATCCTTAAGATTTCGTTTTTGTACCGAATAGCAGTTTAATTACACAGAAAGCGCACAAAGTTAGATTTCTACGGGTAGGATAGGTCTCTCCACACCATATCGGTCAACCTGGGCAGCACCATTCTTGGCAAAACCTTCGTTTCGTAATCCAAGGTCTGCAACTTCGAGGCCGATCTTCCGTAGAATTTGTTTGTTGGTGTCGATCCTATAAACGACTGATGGTACTCTGGTGAACATTGAGGTGACGTGCAACGGCAAGCTGAGAGTCGATTCGATTTCGATTTACAGCATTGAGTCGCAGCATGACGATATACTTTCATTTAGCTAAAAATGCCAACCGTCTGTAAGAAAAAGGGCCTTATATGGGCATTTCCTCAGAATTGCACGCGCATATACCGAACCACTTTTTCTCCATGAGTTTCATGCAAGTTGACACTTTCGAAAGTAACCGTGCATTAAAGTTTCCGAAGATGCGCTTTTGCGTTATTTTGCGTATTGGATCCATGTGCACAAACCAGCATTACAATGTCGAAATTATAACAATCAAACACTGAGTTTGAAAGATATCTGACATTTCGTTTATCAATATCACGCATGCGTTTCTTTCTTGGGAGGGTATATTTCAATATCGAAAATCAAATATTTCCTTGGTATTATAGTAATTCGTGCAAATCCTGCAAATCAAGCCTTCAGAAAACCATTGCTTGCTTCGTTGCGGTAAATCAAATTTCAGAAACTGCTATAAAGGTATGTTAGCATAATGTGAATAATTCATTTTGACAACACATGTGATTCATAAATAGCCATGGAGATGGAAATGAACGCCTTTCCTTTCATGTGGACCAGGACATGAACACCGAAAACAGTGTTATAAATATTAAACATCTAAGGTTTTGTTTCCTTATCACGTGGTTCTAGCCCATGCCCAAACGTTAAACAGTACATTTATAGCATGTTGATATAATAGTAATCAAAGTGTGACAGGCGCTTGTTGTATGTACAGCTTGTATTTCTGGTACTAGTATTTAAGATAAATAGCTCAAGATATATTTTGGGGCACAGTATTTGCCCATTTCCCTTGAAAACAATGGCAATGCATTTTTGTCCGTTAAGGTAATTTCTAATGGGTTTGGTTTACATTATTATACCACAGAGTGTCACCCCTCTCGCCTAACGGTATTCTTTCCGACACCGTTCGGCATACTCCGGTGTTTGTGGCGAACCTAAGTTTTGAAATTATTTGTCAGAGAATTAGAGTTTGTACAATTTATGCTTTAGTGCAATAATGTTTCATCTATTATATACTGCAAGTGTGTTATCTTATGTATGTATGCTACCGTATATGTTTGAAATGCTTTGTGTTGTTTTCGCTGTCATTGTCTATTAATCCAAGAAAACTGTTCGAACGGTATCCAATTACATCCAGATATAATACAAATATTCCTGTTACTATTTGCCGATGACATCATATTGTTTTCAAGCACAATTAAAGGCCTACAAAGAGAGATTATTGAACTAGAGAATTATTGTGATAAATGGAAACTAACTGTAAACCAGGCTAAAACAAACATAGTTGTTTCAAAAATGGAGGTAAGCTAGCCAATAATGAAAAATGGTTCTTCAAGGGAAATAGACTGGAAACAACCACTTCGTATAAATACTTAGGTGTGCATTTTACCAATCATCTTTCATGGGCAGTACACACATCACAGGCAGCTATACAAGCAAAGAAAATATTAATAGGTATAACAAAATATATACATATTTTAGGCGACTTGTCTTACAAGTCTTTTTTCAAAATATTTGACCCCAAAATATACCCAATTTTGTTATATGGTGCAGAAGTATGGGGTTTTAAAACTTTTGATGTTATAGAAAAAGTCAATTTGTATGCATGCAAGATATTTCTGGGCGTAAAAACAGCCACGTCAACTTGTATGGTCTACGGAGAATGTGGAAGATATCCATTGTACATAGAATCAAATGTAAAAATTATTACATATTGGTTGAAATTATTAACAATGCCCTCACACAGATTGCCAAGAAAATGTTATGAAATGATGATACTATATGATAGCCATGGGAAACGTAATTGGGTAACAGACATAAAACAGTTATTATCATCTATCGGCTTCGGCAATGCCTGGCATGAACAATTTGTAGAATCTCATTCTCACTTTGTCTGTACAGTTAAACAAAAACTTAAAGATACATTCCTTCAAAATTGGATAACTAGTCTCTCATTATCTAATAAATGTTTTTACTACAAAATGATAAAAGATTCCATATATACAGAACATTATCTTTCAGTCTTGATCATAAGGAAATATAAATCTTCATTGGTGAGATTCCGCTGCTCCGCGCATGATTTATACGTTGAAACTAGGAGATACCAAGGTATTGAGAAAGAAAGTAGAATCTGCCAAATGTGCAACTTACACGAGGTCGAAGATGAGTTTCACTTTTTATGTGTTTGCCCAGCATACTTATCGTTAAGAAATAGATATATAAAGAAATATTATTATGTACATCCTGAAACGCATAAGTTTATATCATTGATGAATAATTCCAGTAAAACACATTTAGAAAGATTGTCCATATATATCCATAAAGCTTTTATTCTCAGAAAGAATGTTCTACTACCCGCACATGATTAAACACTGTACTACAGGCCTGTGGCCTTTCAGTATGAAATAAAGATTGATTGACTTACACTGGCTTGGGTACACTTTTTTTTCTATAAGCGCAGTGTAGTACAGTGTGCGTCTGACGTAACTCATATTGACCTTTTGTCGGGGTAAGAAATGTGAGCAGAAAGGGTGGAAATGTGAGTAGCGAAAAACAGAAAAACAAAAACTGATTTACCTGTGTATGTTAAAGTGCATGCGTATGTGATATGTCTGGCAAAACACGTTATTTAAGTCACAATTTGCTAAAGGAGAATGCCTTTTTGTGTGTGGACGAACAGCTTTGATTGCAGTAATTAAACACATGCAGTGCTACTTTTCATCCATACGTTAACGATACGGAATTAAAGGCACTGCTACCTTTGCGATAATATGTGAAATCTGTCTCGACAGTGGCATATTCATTTGTATTTGAAATTTGCGACAGTAGTACGTGTGCGTCGATGTTCTGCCGCCAGAACTGTTCAGATGTGTTTGGAAAATGCAATATCCAAACCATATGTAAATGTATTTGTTTCACTTATGGGAACTCATCCCACGACACACTGATGTAATGAGTGACTTTCACATATTTCAGCCATATTGTTACAATATAATACCCGCATAACAAATACATTCTTGCTGAATCAAAGTCTGTCAACGAAAGACTTACAATAACCAGATTATCACGTACTTGATATAAAATTCAACGAAACGACATAATGGAGCAGCAACCGAACGCTTGCCACAACACAACACAGTATTACAATACTTCTGCGTTCTGCACTGTTCCCCAGTACACGCTGACGTAAACATCCGAGTAGTCGGGGTCAATGATGAAATTTTTAACGGTATTTTTAAACGCTTCTTCTGACCACCAACCATTCCTTTGTCAAATCCGTAAATCAGTTGATTGGGTTGGATTGGTTGTCATACGCACAATGACAGTCAGTCAATCTGACCTCACCGCAAGCTTTAGGCAGGAGAGTGTAGATGCTTTGTTAACTGGTCTTTTAAGGACCTCGGCCAGGAACGTTGTCCTGCCATCCGATGTGAAGGAGTCTGCAGAGATAGCCGATATGGAAGTGGTTTAAAGGAGAATACGAACGAAAACAAAACTTTTGATATATTGTAAAGGATATTCTAAAAGTCACCTTCCGTGTTTAAAGTTGAACAAAAAGTACTCGTATTTCTGCCTATTATGGAAACACCCGACAGTTAATGAGCTGAGGGGGTATTTTATGACATGACGTCATATGTGCCTGTTGCTGATGGCTTCCTCTTTGTTTTTACCTCACAACTTAACAGTGTCCATGGATTCTGAAGCAGTAAGAGATGTTCCTGATGTCATTTCTGAAATGGATGTTAGACCGTTTCAATACGATCCGATTTTACATCTTGCAAGACAATCTTCGAGTGAAGATGAAGGAGCAGAATCAAGCGAAACGGAGGCACCGCTTGAGGTCAAAATAAATTTAAAAATAAACCATATCATTTAACAAAAATACTATTTGTCAGCAAAATTTGATACAGTTCCAACCAGCAAACCCACCCCTATAAATATATGAGCAGTCCCTAAGAATTTAAAAAAAATGTAATTGCAGTTCCTTTTGTGTCAAATGGGTGACTGCAGGGTGTCTGGGATTTAAAAACAAAAGAATTATGCTTCAGACGCGGGAAAATAGAAATTATCTGCTACAAAACTTACACTGGAATTATTTTGTTGAAACATATTAGGATCCTAGTTCTCATTGATAACGTATCAAGTCTCCATACAAGATCCAAGCCTGGTCGAGCAGAGATAATATTCGCAACGCAGATAAGTTATTCCCCGAAAACTGGTGAATTATAAAATACTAGTCAGGACAATGCATGTTTCCCCAGTGTTTGGTTATGGAAATAGTTATGGAACTCGGTCACAGCCTGAGAATGACATCTTGTCAGCCAATGAAAATACAGAACAACTTTCACGGCACATACTACTGACAAATAGCGAGTCTGATGCCAACGTGCGTAATTGGACAAAATGGAAAACAATGAAAGCAACAAGTACTTCATGATTTACGTTGTATTCGGCAATGTTTCGGTCAGACTGCAGCATTTAGGGCTCCAAACCGAAAAAGAACGTTATAGCGAAACATTTGAAAACTCACGTGAAATCTCTGATTGTGATGATATATATCTCATGGGTACCAGTCGAATTGCCCCAGCTACACAATGCCCCAGCCTATTTGGTCATTCATTCTAATTTGGTCAAATTTATTTAAAATTAATAAATATATGCCCTAAATGCATAGTTAACAAAAAATATATGCCGTAAATGCATAGTTTGTGTTAACTTTGATATTATGTTCTTCATATAAAGGTTATTAGGAAGTAATATTTCTGATAAATGTTCCATTAGTAAACTCATAACTATGTATATACTTTTATATGAAGAACATAATATCAAAGTTGACAAAACTATGTATTTATGGCCTATGATTAATCATTTTAAATAAATCGGGGCATTTTGACTGACCCCCTGGGGCAATTTGTAGCGGGGGCAATTTGTAGCGGGGGCAATTCGACTGGCAATCGGACTCGTGGGTACTTGTTCCTTCTTCAGCCTAGCTTTGGGATATTCATACCCCATGTGTGCATGTCTCTTTCATATGAGTCCGACTCGGAATGATCGGAGCATTTCTCCTGCCTAATTCTGTCTCTTTACTTGGAAAACGGAAGAAATGGTGGCTCTTTCCGTTGTTCGATGATTCCGTGCATCCCCAGGCAACGGAATACACCATCGTAGCATTTACAAAAACGACAAAAAACAACACGATTTGTATTACTGCAGCGCTTGTTCTTTGGCAATATAGCGGACGCTAGTCACATATGACGTCACGAGCGGAAATGTCACGTGAGATCCAGCGGACTATGCATAATGGCCGAAGCTCAGATAACAGAAACTGTTTTCGCGATAAAAACATAATAAACCATATTTTTGAAATAAAAACTGGGGTACATGTTTCTGATGACTTTATCTTTCACCCAGCAAATTGTTGCAATTGTCTAGTATTCTCCTTTAACTGCTTGGCGTGTGTTCTGTACACAGTCCAAGTCTTGCATGCATATAGAAGAGTGGTTGGAACCACAGCACGGTACACCTTCATCTTGGTAGTATGGCTGACTCCTCTCCTTCCCTACATAGTTTCAGGGTTAGCTAATTAAAGAATTACATCACATTTTATATGATCATAAGACAATATCTCCTTGCCAAAGAGGTTGTGATCAATTACCCTTCTAAATGGTAATTACCTACATCTCAGCACAAAATCTGCTGTATACGATTCTTACGTATTACGTGTGAGTACCAGATAGATAATTTGTGCACAGTATTTTAACTTTGGAAAACTTTAGGTAAACGTGAACGAAATGTGTGACAAAATTATTGCCTTCATTTTCAAATCTAATTTTCGTTTTGCAACATCGACATGCTGGATTAAGTTTAATTTCTGTTATATATTCATGAGTATTAACCAAGCTCCATCCACAGTTTTCATATGATAGGTGCGAAAAATATGAAAAGGCAGAAACACTAGGGTGAACTCTTATCACACCTGGTTAACATGTGAAGCACCCAATGCACTGTCGCTACCACACCCCTATACGTGCATACCAGTATGCTGGGGTATGATCGCCTGTTTGGACCAAAATTTAAGATAAACATGCCACTGAATTCAGGTGGTGCTTTTCAAATGCGCACGTGTATACATGTCACCTTGTGTATTTGCTCTATTATCATATACTGTACTATTGCGTTTGTAAATGTATTGACATTATTCAGACATAGTCACCATGACTCATTTATCTCCAGGGGATTAGAAACTTTTTTGATTCCCATGACATGATTTCAGTACCTCATAAGGCATGATATAGGGGATCGAGAACACGTGACTACCTCACTCACCCTCTACCGAGATCAAATAGAGCCGCCCTTGCTAAGTTTAGGTGTGGGGTAGCGCCACTGAGGGTTGAAACAGGTCGTTATGAGAGCCTGCATTTTAACCATAGATACTGTTTTAAATGTGTTAACATTATAGACGATGAAATGCACGTTTTACTTTTCTGTCCTTTATACGACACCGTTAGGACTGAACTATTTTTGTCCTGTTGTAGCAAGTTAGAGGGTTATAAACTTGTATCTCCACAGGAACACACTTATGCTTACTTAGAAACCCATACTGTCACCCATGACTACGTTTTACGTCTCCCGCTATTGCCACTAACTGCTTAGCGTCATACGCATGATGACGACATAGCTATAACCGTTAATGACGACACTCAGCTTTCATTGTACATCTGAAGAGCCGTTGAACGGCGAAAGATCTTGTGCAGATATAAAGGAGATTTGGCCAGAAGAAATATCTTGACTCATATTATTTATATATATATGTCTTTAGTTTTATGCAGAAGTGTCTCCCATAAATCGCTGAGCGATGATTGGTTGTACAAACAAGTGAGACAAAAATATAAATATCTGTCTGTCTGTCTGTCTGTCTGTCTGTGACGATCACATGAAAGAGTGCGCTTGTCGTGCCTGGGTCAAGGTTCAGACGATTGTATTAACATGTATTCAATACCCATGATTAGCCTGAGGAAGTCATGATTAGAGGCGGGGACACGTGGAAATAGCACACTAGAGCGAGTTGCCTGGATGACGACATTGTGAGGGAAAACAAGCCTATGCTGTTGATACTAGTTGTTGTGTAAGTTCATATTGCTGAACACACAAACAATTCTATCCTACCTATAAAATATTAGCGCCCCCAGCTGCTTTATCACCCGGAAAATGAGTGGTGAAATGTGTACTGCCTCAGTTCAAATGTATGTTGATTTTTAAGATACAGCTCTTGGAGTCATATTGCTGATGCTTTGTAACCTTGAACTAATAATTGTACCCCATTAAATGTACCCTGAAATTCAATTGCTTTATTTGGACAATTGGACCCGTGAAGAGCCATGCTTGGTGTAAGAGCCACTGCATTTGCGTGATCGTTTTCCCAAGCACCGACAATGTTTCCAATGTGGCATAACTCATGACTAACTGAAGCGTCTTATAATTACACATTACTAGACTGCCTTCTTTGAGTGACATTTTAGAAGTTGGAAGTCACATAGGACAAGTTTATATGGATGACAACTTCTTTATTCTAGAGCACGACGATACAGGTTCTTGTATCATTTTCAAGTAAGAATTGTACAGGGAGAGAACAGGTGATATATATACAACAAGACTAATTAACAATGATGATAACAAATAAAGGGTAGCGGAGGACAACGGGGATACACATAGAAGCCAGTAATGTTTATACAAGAGGCTAGGGTTGATTGATGAGCTCATCGTATGCACTGGGGATAAAGTAGCCTTGAGCTCTATTAATCAGTGGTCGGTATCGTTTGATGTTAATTCCTTCAGTTATCTTGCGTTTGGTAAAGTTTCTGGACTGCTTCCTAGGTCATGAATGGTTAAAACATGCATGCGAAAACAAGGGCATGAAATCGATAAAATGGGATCACATTCCTGGTGAAACCGTGCACAAAATACGAAACGCAAATCTGAATTTGTATTGAAGAGGGGCAGTGGGGTAGCTTAGTGGTTAAAGCGTCCGCTCGTCACGCCAAATACCCGGGTTTGATTCCCCACGAGTACATTGTGTGAAGCCCATTTCTGGTGTCCCTCGCCGGGATATTGCTGGAATATTGCTAAAAGCGGCGTAAAACTAAACTCACTCACTGTATTGAAAAACAATGTATCTGTTAATTAAGGGATAACCATGTGTAGTATCGAGACGCAGGAGAAACCACTAGACATTTAGGTTACTTTAATGTTTCTTAGCCAGAGACCAGCTGAAGGATAAACTTAAGACGTTTTGCAGTTCCGCTTATATCGAGGGGCGTTGAATTAAGGTATTAATTTGTTTAAAAGAGAATGAAGTGTAGCTGCAAGCTCAAGGTTTATAAGCACCTACAACGGACATATATGATGTAATTTGTCGGTTTTTTATCCAGTTCTTGTGTATTTTGTTTAAATGATATATGTACTGGTGAGGTATTGATATAAGCAGAGTTCTGCTTGTTTACCAAACCAGATTCTCTAGGAATGAAAATATGTTTAAACCAAAATAAAGGCCAAAACGTATGGTTCAAGTCAAAATATGGAATTGCATCATCATTGTCAGTGATGCCTCAAATTTACCATGTCCTGAAATTGTGTAGCCCAGGTCAAACGGATTTTGAGAAATATCGATTGATATTACACTCTTTGGTGTCATCTCAAAAAGAGCTATATTGTTCCTCAAAGTTGTGAGTGTTGTATAAATATTATGGTTACACACACATAAACGTACTGAAGATAGCAATATGAGAACATGATGTTACAAGTACATATTCTATTTCAGTAGCTGCTGCGACTTGCAGTGTGACGCATGGATTTGGAATGATATCGCCAACGCATTTGGGGATATCTTTTCTACTCTTTGCATTATCAGGTAAATTTGATTACTACATGTGATTCTTGCCATAAAAACGTTAATCGTGCTTCATTAGAGTCATCAACAGCTGAATAGATAGCTTTAGGTCAGTGATTTGCTTAAGTAAGTAAACAGTTCAGCTTCTCACAACGCTCTGGATTTGTGTACATATACTTGGTAATGGCATTCTAAAAATGAACCTTATAATAATTTAAATTGTGTACATGCAGTGTGTGAAACAGAATAGCAATCCCACCGACTCCTTCGCCTGGATGAAGTCGGCTTGTCTTAAATGTGAAACTCAGGGCTTTCTTTTTGCTGCTCAGGACCAGTCACTTCCGACTCGTAATCGCCAAAATGTGATTCTCAAAAAAAATATCAATATGAAATATCGACTATGTAATGAATTTGCAGAGACCGTCCAACACCTTGTCAGTGAATGCCCTTCCTTGGCACAAACAGCATATCTTAAACGACATGATGGCATGGCTCGTTGCTTTTACTACCGTCTCCGCCATGTCGCTTTGACTCCGCGGTCCATCGATGGTATGACCCGGAACATGTCCAGGGCGTCGCGTCATGTAAGATGATGCTTTCTAACTTTTGTGGAATAGGCCCATATACAGCCTGAGAATAATTCCTGCCAACAAACCTGATATTGTCCTTTTTCGATAAAGCCAATGAATTTATATATATCACTGAGTTTTCTGTCCCTTTTGACAGCAACGTGATTAGAAAGATTCAGGAAAAGCATGATTAATATGCGGACCTCGCCTTTGAAATGTCTCGCTTGCATCCCAAGCTGTCGTCATCCCATTGTTCTCTCTTGGCAATGCAGATGGCTGCAGATTGGGGAGCCTTCATATTCTCCCGGAAGCACAGCTTGGTTGGTTCGACTAGCCTGCAGTGTTTCCTGGGAGAAGACCCATCTTGGTGTCTGGGCTGCGTGTTTTTTCTGGGAGAGGTCCCTTTCACTGATGATGAGTCTCAAGGGGCCCTGAGCTGATAATGAGCCTGACTGTGCCAGGATAACCCGAACCTTCTCTGCAGCATTTTCTATCTTAATCTGTAAAACATAATTTATTTATATAGCGCCTAGCATCCATCTGTCTAGTTGCCCGCTGGAAGCTGAAATCACAACTTGATTATTATTAACCCGGATAACCCAAGCTGCCTGTGAGGCGCTCGAAGGTAAATAGTCATACGCCGAGGTGAGCAGAGGCAATTTTTAACCCACAAACTCACTTGCCTAAGGTGTGACCACATGTATAACATACACTTTGTTGTGGGACAGGGCAGGTCCTAGAAACTCTCAGGAGTCAAGGTGCCAAACACGGTCACCCATCCATGGACTCTCAACGATCAACGTTGTTTGACTTCAACTGATTTGTGACCTGAGTTCTATGCACAGGGCCACACACCACCACACTACCTTCCCGGTATTTTGCACATAAGGATTATTTGTCTATTAAATACAATATCAGTGTGTGTGTGTAAAGGACCCAAGCTCATATATGCCTATTGTTACGGTTTATACATTACCGTACCGTAATAAAAGTCTTGTTAGTCCCCTTAAAACCAGCAAACTAAAACACAAACAGGTCTATAAAATTCAGTTATATATTCATGACAATAATGGTTGTCAATCCCCAAACACACCCTCTCAATTAAAAATGAAGGGGGTGACAACTACATGAGTATATATTGAATAAACAAGGTAACAATGATTTCTAATACAATACTGTTGGATCAAAATCTAAAATATCGGGCCACAAACCTAAAATATTAACTCGCCAAAGTCTTACAAACGTTAGTTGCAGAAAATGCTAGTCTCAAAGAGGAAGTGGCTTGACTCAAACAAAAGATAAATTTCTTAGAAAGTAATAAGAAAAAACCCAATTTAATCTTCTTTAATTTAGACGAATAAAAAAATGATAATCCCGCTGAAACCGAAGACAAAATACATAATATTATGTCAGAAAAGATGAAGCTAGTTGTAGATAAGGACAAATTCTCAGCGGTTCGACTTCCAAGTAAAGCAACCAGATCCAGACTAGTGTTAGTGTCATTCGCTCTCTGCAGGGTTAAAGTGGATGTGCTAAAGTCTTCTAAACTCCTTAAAGGGGATAAGATTCGAATTACCCAGGATGACCAAGGCACGAGATGAGGGTAAGTTTGCAGTTTTGAGGGGCACAAACCTCTAGATTGACAAAGACATTTATAAATTCGACGACTCATCAGCTGTGCCTTAACTCCGACATGTAAAGAAACTGAAATCTGACAGACCCAGCACTAACCCTCAAACTCCTGCCCAGCGTGACAATAACAGTAAAGGTAATGTATAACGGTGTGGCCAAGGCCCTTTCTTCAGTGATATCATCCTTAACGTTTTGTGCTGGAACATAGAAGGCCTTAAAGGAAAACTACAATTACCCCCATTTGAATATTTTATGTCTAAGTATGATATCTGAGGATTTGTAGAAACAGTGGCAAGTGATAGCGATGTGTTTTCATTTTCAGGATATACACAAAGGACAAGGTATATGATAAGGGTGGTTTTTGGCCCACAAACAGAATTGGCTGAACACATGTTATTTGTTTAGAGACAAGATGGCTTTGCATAAAAAAGCTATTTTTTAAGTGATCTGAGGCCATAATGTCAATGCAGAGGGGCCAAAAATGGGTTTTATCAGTTCCCATGAAAAAAATAACAAGAAATCTGAAATATCAGTGTGCCATAATGACTTATATACAACTATCAGTTTATTTACATACAAATAGTATCAGTTTTGCAACAGGCATTCATGATGAAGAAACATGTCAACATCAATCACAAGGTTTTAACTTCAAGGGGCCCTAATTAGGGTTGCAATACATTGTGGACAGTAATTCAATTACTTGCCAATTGATTACAAAAAAGCTCATTATTCACAACTTTCTTTGCAAACAAACTATAGGTCAATTTTACAACATGTACTTATGGTAACCAATCATGTCCCACGAAAATCACAGAGGCCCATTTTAGGTCTAATTACGTTTTTGGCACAGCTTGATTTGAACAAGTAAGTGTTAAAGGTCAGTATTCACAACCGGTTTTAGCAAATATACAGTAAACATCTCATGCACAACATGTTATTACAATAACCAGTCAGATGTTGCACTAAAAATCACAGGTCTTGACCCCAAAGGGGCCTATTTCAGGTGAAATTACATTCTTGGCACAGCTTGATTTAACACCATGTAAGTGTTAAAACTCAGGATTTACAACATTCTTGCAAATATACAGTAAACATCTCATTCATAACATGTTGTTATAATAACCAATCATGCTTCCTTAAATATCACAGGTCTTGACCTCAATGGGGGCCATTTTGGGTGGAATTACATTCTTGGCACTGAGCTTGATTTTAACACCATGTAAGTGTTAAAAGTCAGTATTTACAACATTCTTGCAAATATATACAGTGAACTTCTCATTCTCAACATGTTGTTATAATAACCAATAATGTGGCACTACAAATCACAGGTCTTGACCTCAAAGGGGCCTATTTCAGGTGAAATTACGTTCTTGGCACAGCTTGATTTTGACACCAAGTAAGTGTTAAAAGTCAGTATTCAAAAATCTTCAAAAAGTAATTATTCACAACTCATTCACTGCAAAGATAAAACATCCATTTTCACTCTTCATCCACATGGTCCAATCTCTGAATCAGTTTCTGAATCACTGTCAAGAACTGCAGCATTCAACCGTGTATCACTAGACTTGCTGGAAACAGGCATATTGTCTTGGTGTCTGCCACACCCAGATCTTCTCTCAACTAAAAAAACAGATGACTTTATATCAAAAGAAAATTCTGTTTTAAAACTTTGATATTATAAATCTATTCAAGAGTAACATTACTTATTTATTTTCAAATGTCAGTAGCCTGGCTTGGAAGGCTTATGCAGATTTAATCACCACTGAGACATCAGTATTTCTGAAATTCTGTCACATTAAATTAGAAAATTGAAAAAAAATATTGGTTATTTTTTAGCAGACAGATTATGCTTGCCTTCCACCTCAAGTTTTAAGTTGTCATCTTCATGAAATGATACTCCTGAAATCAGTCCAAACAAATTTCTCTTATCTGAAAACAAATATTTGAAATCATAACAGAATTATCATTACGTTCAAGAAATTGGTGCTTTCTAATTTTTCTAATGCTAAACATGTCAATAGTATAGTTATATAGGGAAGGGAATTGACCCTTTAAAAGCATAATCAATTGTTGAGGCCACCTTTTGGATCAATTATAGATATAAGATAAAAACAACTGTTAGAGCACATGAGAACAAAGGTAATCAGTCCTCAGTTTCAATATGACAATTGAAACCAATAGTCATTGATTCTGTAAACATATTTTTAAGAAGAAATAGTGAACGCTTTAATTGATTATGTGACTTGGTTATCGGTAATTGACTGGCAGCCCACAAAATATCCATAAACTAATTATTTGTTTGATCAGTGCACCACTAGTTAACAGCCCAGGACAGTTTGTAAATATTTACTTAAAGAAATTACCATACTAACATTTTGAAATAATGCTTACCTTCTACAGGTTCTTTATTATGTGGTAACAAAGTGGAAAAGTCAGTGTTTTCAGGCTTAAACAAGATTTACATGATGTTAATTCAAGTTTGTTTGAACAGTGTAACTTACATTACCAAACTTAAGAAAAAAAAATTACAAATTTTTTATTTCATGTGCACAAGTTTGGTCAGCCAGTTTACAATGTTTCACTTAACTTTTGAAAAAAAAGGAGAAAAGAAAAAAAACATCAGGATTTGAACCTGCATGTCTGATAACAGAAAAAATGAGAGGCGATCACTGTAACCACTAGGCTACATTTTCTACTTTTTTCTGTCTGTCACTTTAAGCTTATATATTACACTTTGCAACAATGTGTCACTTGGCGTCTGCTTGCTTTTCATCATCTGCTAGACCTTGATACAATGTTCTTATTCTAATAATATTGAATGTAGCCTGATATATCCTAGAAAACATCAAGGTACATTATTTTTGTTAAAATGTGTATGTTTATACACAGTTACATCCAGTGGAATGCCAGTGTTATTTGACAGTGACAGGTGACACAGAGGGGTTTGCTAAACAGATGATAGAACAAATATGATAAAATTCTAGCATAATTACAAAGATTCTCACCTTTAGAATGCTGCCTGATCATATTTGAAAAATCTTCTGATGTCTTCTTATTTTTCCAGCAGTGATCAACAGGGTCTCTAAGAAACTACCCTTGTTTACCTCAAGGTAATCAGCCTTGAGAGTCCCATACGATATTGAATTTTTTTAATAAACATGTTTGATAAGTTCATTTTAGTGCTCTAAAACATTCAAAATAGTAATGAATCATGGTATAGTTGTGTAAATGTGACGGATAGTTTTCAGAGATATTACTTTACGCCAATGTTTATTTTTGAGATGTTGTATGGGGCAATTTCATTCAACAGAAAAAATGTAAGTGACCCACCACAATTTTTTAGGAGTGCATTCTAATTTACTCTCTTCATGTGTGGTGAAAAAATTGGGATGGGTCAAGCTTTTGCTCACACTTTTTTATCACTCTGAAAATAAGAAAATGCAGGTTTTTCGCAGACATTGTAAAATAGGTTAACTTTGAGGTCTTCAAAGAGGGAAAAACGGCACTAAAACATATTAAAAAAGCATATGGAGATAATTTCAACAACATATTTAGCATTTTTTATGCTAAAATTATCATGTTGTAGAACTTTGAATATCATGAAATATTGTGGGCCAATAAGGGCCCTTATCTTACCTTGTCCTTTGCAAAACTAGAATCCAGAATAAGAAATCTATCAGAAATTCGGATGGCTTACTGTTTCTGCCCAAAGACGATATTTCAAATGTTAAGTTCTCTTTATCCTGACTAATATGTTGTGGTTGAAGGCAAACAATCCCGAAATTGACAATAAAGTGTTGATAATTGGACTGGTATACTTCTCTACACCGCTTTCTACGGTAGTATCCACATATAATAAACTTCAAACCTGATTATCCTGATTGCCATATCATGATTATGGGTGATCTCAGTGCTCGTACAAACCTTTCTCCTGACTACATAGTAAAAGATGACGTCAAACACCTGCCTATCGACGACGACACATGGACTGTACTGAAGATGACGCTGTGTTACCCCGCTCCTCCAGAGACTGTCATAAGCAAAAGAAGTAATGAATTACTGGACTTTTGAAAACTGTCAGGCCTCAGGATCTGTAACGGAAGAATCGGAGCAGACGCTGGAAATGATTAAATTACCTGCCCTGCAAATGACGGACAACGCGTTGTAGACTGTGTTAGCTTCGCAACATACATTTCTTTCAGGAATTTGCCTTTGTCGACCAAACAGAATCTAATCACCTGCCAATATCATTTTCGTTATCACTACCATGCCATAACTCTTCAGAAGAATCTTCTACATTATTACCTACATGCAGACTGTACTGGAAAGAAGAAATCAAGGATGATTACATGCAGAGATGGTACGTTGAATCACAAGAAAACAGGCAAGAATCTATCATCTCGAAATGTAAACACTGTGTTTCCAAACATTATGAAAACATGTGCGCTTGGCTGTGGAAGTCTCCTGCTGCTGCTAACACTCAGTATAAGAAGGGAGGAAACTGGTACGACTCTGAATGTGACAGCGCACGTGCAACAGCGCGTGGGCGGTTGCGCGTTTTCCACGCCTCGAACAGTAATGCTGACAGACAGATGTACATTGCAGCCTGGAGAAACTAAAACTGTAAACGGAAAGCTTTCTCAAAAACTTTCATGGAGAAACTCGTTAAGGCAACATGATAGTAGAGCATTTTGGTCTCTTGTATAAAAAAAACAACAATGACTCAATGAAATCTGGTAAAGCTCCAGGAATTAATGGTATTCCCATATAATGTTTTAAACATGCTCCATTAGACTGTGCTGACATGTTACTAAAGTTATATATTGTAATATTATCCACCGGTATTTACCCTGAACAATGGACTTCTGGGGTTATTTTCCCTGTTTACAAGAAGGGCAGTGTAAATGAAGCTAGTAACTCTTGGCCTACTTCTCTTTTTGATGTGGCTGGTAAGATCTTTGCTAAGATCATATGCAATAGGCCCTTGGTGTGTCTACGGAGGAGAATGTTATTGTAAAAGAACAGGCAGGTTTCCGTAAAGGCTTTCACGCAACTGATAATATATTCATTACTGATACTCTCATTCAGAAATACTTGTCGCAGAAGCGTGGTAGAATTTATTGTGCCTTTATTGATTTAAAAGCTGCCTTTGATTCAGTCTATTGTAAAGGTTTATTATTTAAGCTCTGGAATGGTGGTGTTAAAGGAAAGTTATTTAGAATTATTAGAAATATTTATCAATGTATCCAGTCATGTATATCTCTTCCTGGCGGTTACTCCAGCTTTTTCCAGCATAGTACGAGAGTGAGATAGGGCTGTCAGATGTCCCCAATGCTGTTTTCTCTTTTCATCAATGATCTTGTCGCGCATATGTCTTATGAAGGACAACATGGTGTAACTTTGGCATACTTGGAAATATTCATTCTTCTATTTGCTGACGACAATGCAATTACGGATATAAGTGTTGTTGGTTTGCATAAAAGGTTAAATTAATAATCAGAATATTGTGATAAATGGAAATTAGCAATCAATATTGCTAAAAGTTGTAGGTCTTTCGTAACGGCGGTAAATTACGCTCATGTGAAAAGTTTTGGTTGAGTGGCTCCAAAATGGAAGTGGTTGGATGTTATAAATATTTAGGTGTCCAGTTGTCATCGTCAGGGTCTTGGGTTTTAACCCAGAAAACTCTGGTCCAACAGGCTTGGAAGGTATTGCAATGGTAATGTCAAAATTAGGTAAATGCTTTCTTTTTCCGCATGACGTTGCTGAGCATAATTTAGATACTAAAGTTCTTCCTATTCTTACTTACGACTCCGAAGTTAAGTGATTTCACTCATCGTCTGATATTGAAGGTATTCATGATAAATTTTGTAAATTATTGATATCGTTAAATAGAGATACTCCAATGTTGTTAGCTCGTGCTCTTTTAGGCAGGCCTATGTCAAAATAATCAAGGTTTGGTTAAGGTTACTGCCGCAAACTGACAGTGTGATTTTGAAGCACTCTTATAATTTTCAGTTTCGAAAAGCTGGAAATAGCAAGTCTTGTTGGGCATTAAACGTTAAATAATTACTATTCAGTTATGGTTTTGGCTACAACAAGGTGTAGGAAATAGTGTCAGGATGCAAGCATTATTTCTCTCAAAAGGTGTAATCTTAAGGAATCTCTAAATTTCCTTTTTTAGCAGAAAGAAAAGACATTTTTTTTAAAGATGTCCCTCTTAGATAAACATTTCTAATGCTGTTATTCGCGTATAAATACATTTATTATGATTGTTAACCATCATTTCAAGCTCTCTGTATACAACAGATATTTGTACCACAATATCTGTATGATGGGCCTATGGCCCCCTTACGAAATAGACACATATCAAACTCACCAAAGTCTTGATATTCCCAGTAAAACAGATGCACTGACTTAAGATTGTAAACAGCTGTTGAACGTTCAATGTAGATGAGGCCTACTAAGAGATCGGTCTTGAAATGGCGATGTTAGTAGACAGATGAGCCTAAATCCAAAGTAGTCCCGATACATCTCAACAACCATCCCCTATATACCTATTACACAGGTCTGGATGTTTCTAGCAAAAGCCATGCCTCACAACAATTTTCTCATAGCTTACAGCATCCCACTGGATGCAAAAACAAAGGGGAGGTAACTCCTCAGCTTACTCAGCAACAGGTAAAAAAAAACATAGCCTAAGTTCAAGGAGCGAGTTCTAATAAACACTCAGCACTTTAAACATATTGTCACCCAACAACTCAAAGTTTTTTTTTGAGAGGCATTTTAGAAGATGTAAAGATGAAGGAAAACCAAGTTCTGTGGATAGTCAACTTCTTTATTGCAATGAGTGCGACGTTTCGGTGTAGGTACTAACACCGTTATTAAGCAAGCGATACAAATAGTTGAAGCAAGGAAAGTATACACATAGCTGCAACTTTGTTTTCCAATTAAAATTTAATTAATGTAACATTATTATTAACAAAAACACACCATCATAACACTATTATTTCATTTTTTTCAGACTGTGTATCACACTGTGGTAAAAAACAAGTGGGGAATTGATTGCAGCAAACCCTGTTCGGAGAATTGCTGCGACCTTAAAGGTGATGTCCACTGTGACATTAGCACTGGTGAATGCCTTGAGGGCTGTAAATCCGGCTTGTACGGCGATCTGTGTAACATCCAGTGCGATGTAAACTGCAGATAAACAATATGTGACCAGCACAGTGGCAACTGCTCATTTGGGTGCGAATCTGGTCAAGTTTGCAATATAACACCTGACAGAAGAAACGTCTGTAATGGTAAGTGCACAATTTTCTGAATTAAAAATCTACATTTAGTTTAAAAGGTGCCCCATGATTCTGAAATAATGCTACAGTTTGAGTGTGGAAATTAACAAATACATTAAGTGCCTGAAGTACACTAAATTACAAAGAAGCTCAGTATCTATAAGATATTTGAATACGTATTTTTGTCAAAATACTTGTGTACCAAACTACTGATCATGCCAGATTTTACACAGATCAGGAACATAATGGTTACAATGTTTATTGTTGTTTTTTAAAATGTCAACGCCATATACCCTAACATTTGTAGTGTTAAATAAGGATCCGTAATGATGGCAACACATTTGTGCATCAAGTGCACCAGGCGGTGGATGAAGGCCATGGGGATCTGGGCCCATATGCATAGACAATCAGCCTTAAATTCCACTGCAGATGTAGGCATGTCTGCTGGGGCTGTAACGATGCGTGGAACTATCGATTGATTGCAATTGTTGAGTCTCCGATAGCAAGTAATCGATGGTAGAAACGAAAACTGCGTGACTATCGATAGTTTAGCAATTTACTTCCGTTGATAAATGTGCAGCGCAAAATACAGGAAGTACCAGATTCGTTCACTTTGATTTAGAATTATCTGCCCCTGTTACCTCTTAAACACACATGACCTTTTACTTGACCTGGGATTCAAGTTTCTTGCCAGTTATCAAAAGAGACTGAAACGACTTCGACTTGTTCTTATTTTCATTTACACTATACATTCGTTTGGGAAATGACTTCAAATGAGACAAATCAAGGAGAAAAAAACTCTGGCAGTAGTATTGCAATAGTTGGTCGCAAGAGACTATCGCTATCGCAATAGTACGTTGCAATAGACTATCGCTATCGCAATAGTTGTTTTCCCCTCAATAGTCACCCCTAATGGCTGCGGATCTAGATGTCTTTGGCACTCGTTCCACTTGTGTTCTGTTGGATTCACATGTGAAATGAGGAAAAGCAAGACATGGTGATGTTATGCTGCTGTTAGATGTCTCAAGGGAACAAGTGCTATGGGAACAAGCGCTGTCTTGCTGGAATATGTAGCATTTCATGGAAGAAAAGGGTAAAGAAGTAAGGTGTGAGGACTTGATCAATGTAGCGTAGCACTGCGACACCATTTGCAATGCCGGACCTATGTTTTGGGAGACCACAGACCCCGCCCACAAGTTACGCTCTGATTTGAGATAGACGGATTCGAACCACGCACCTTGCAAGCAATAGTTACAGCCCTTACCATAATTGACAACAGAGATGTATCTGCGAGAACAGTTCTACGACGTCTATGCGTTTATGGCAACCGTGCAAGACACCCTGCCCGACGGCCAATTTTGTCGCCAGAGTATCATCGTTGATGTATCCAGATGAGTCACGTTTCCTTCTTCACCGTGCTGACGGCAGGACACGTAACTATAGTCGAACAGCTGGAACTTACACCAGTTCATGTGTTTTTGGAGATTGAAGCATGAAGGTTTTGAATGGATAACTTCTGTAGTAAAGACGCCAATGGTTGTGATTGAGGGGAATTTGGGAGCTGTGATGAACCGAGAAAAGCATTTGTAAATTGCCACTTTAAAATTGTTGCAACAGAGCAGTCCTGGAGTGACGCTCCATAACGATAATATCACACATTGCTCGCACTATACAACAGTATCATATATACAAATCAGAACAATGATATTGTATCACTCTGGCCTGCAGGATCCTCTGATTTGTCATCCAGTGAACACTTCTGGGATGAAATGAATCAACGTACACTAAGTCATTGGAATCCTCAAACAGTGCTGCAGAAATTCTGCCAAATACTTCTGCAGGTATGGAATGATCTTCCCCAAGACTTTCATCGACGTTTGGTAGCCTCAGGGAGACGAAAGTGTCAGACCTCCACCAGTATCGAAACACTCGTTACTGACGGTATGAACTTGCTCAGGAAGTGTTATGGCTCATTTGCCAAGTGTGCTGTTATTGTGGAATGTTGATGGTTACTATACCATTTCATTCGCGGAAGTAAAAAGTTGAACACTAATATCGTTTGTTGTTTGTGTGTCACATTAAATGTTACTTTGAGTATAATCAGTATCACAAATCACTACTTTCCCTCGCCACGAAACGGGAGTGGGATTGAGGATGGGGGTACAAGTTCACATATTATATCTTGATGAAACATTGATATACGACTCATGGCTCTTGTTTTCAGCAAATAAATGAAACAAGAGTACACCACTACTGTATCCAATGATAATATCCACAGCTGCCAGAAAACTGCTCACAGTAGCACCACCCTGAGTGCTGATGTACCAGCCAGCTAAAAGCCGATTGATTCCTTTGCATTAGGTGTCACTATCTCTTTTAAACATTGTTCAGTAACTTGAGCCATGCACACAATAGTGTCATGTATTGTATTGAAGCGTTCATAAAATATCACACCTCTAATATGAGTACTGACGTAAGCGGCATGTGCAGCTTGTCGTGATGCTTAAGATCCCAATAAAAGCAATTCCGCTCTACCCTCCCATCCTGGTTCCCGGGCCTCTCATTAGTTAATATAGAGATGAAAGGCCCGGGAACCAGGACGTTTACCCTCCATGCTTGTGCGTTGTAAATACCTTAAGCACTCATTCTCAATAAAAGGGCGCATTTGTGTCGCCGCACTCTGGTATTTCCTCGCTTTCCTTTTTAGTTGATTCTTTTGCATTTTGTAGCATGTTACCACCCCTTCTAAAGAAACAACACGTGTCTGCCACAAGTCGGGAGTAAATGAGATATATCCAATTGATTGTTAATTTAGTAAAGTACGTGACTGTCGCCGCAAATACTGTTTACACCTTTAAGGACAATCAGTTTGCAATTTTCATTACGGATAACCCGGTAAGCAGAGTGTAGTATTTTGAAATGATAGACGTTTCATTTACCTATCAAAGCAACTGAACAGGACGTTAAATAACTTTAAGTCTAAAGTGTCTGCCGCCAGTTTGTAATTTAGGAAAAAAATGGGTCAGCTTTCTTTAGTTTATTAATGGATTTGGGGCACTGTTTAAGATATATGCGAGTATGACACATCTGTTTTGAGATAGTCACGAGAAAGAGCTGTGAAAAGAAGTCTGATGGATCCCCAAAGTTTGCATGTTTCTACTGTGTCCCTGTTTGAACAAAGCCTGTCAAATGCGTATGGTTAAGGATGTAATGTACGTGACTATTATAATATCAAAGTAAACAAAATATATCCAAATGTTTCGTGCATGATAATTATAAACATTAACAGTCTCAACACGAGATCAACATTTTTTGTTTAATGCTGAACAAGATTGAACAGATATTGGGAAATTGTTGATAGAAAGAAATGTACGTACTGAAATGTATGATACCAGTACATTCGGATTTTCTTATTCCGACGTTGTCCAACTCAAGACGACTTTTGCACACGTCACTGTTTTAACCCACCACGTGTCATAGGGTCCTGAGGCGGCAGATCTACGAATTGATATCTTCAGTATCGCCCTAAATATTATTAAATGGTGATTGATTGTGTTTCATGACCCTTGTTTTTCGCTGTTTTTGACAATGTTTCATTTCACTCAAACACAACGAATATTGAATCAGTTGGCTCACTGTATGTTCTAACATGTCGCTAAACGTGCCCATTAAGCACACAAAAAGTTGCATTTAACTTAGAGTATAAATGACCTCACCACGTTTAAGTTTATCTATGACTATCAAATTGTAGGGTGTTCCCATACTTTTTGTTTGTAGTACCTACTCAGAAATAATCTTATAGTTAATGAATATATATTAACTTTATTTTTCGGCTTTTGATATGGTCAAATGCGCCCATTTATTGAGAATGAGTGTCCATTGTGTCAGAAATATGACTCCACAGCCGACATCCGTCCCAAATATGTGATATAAGTCACAGAAAGACATTGATTAGGACGAATTTAAAACGTTGGTCGAAAATCTTCAAGGCAAAAACGGTGAGATGGTTAATGTAGTTGGATCAGTACCCTCAGTTAATTGGGATAGTGGTGACTTACCTGGCGCATGGAAGAGTTTTCGTTCTCATGTGGATTTCATGTTCGGCGGTTCACCGAAAGGTAAAACAGAAGTGGAACTTCTCAATGCCTGGGATGGGAGAACGAGGTAGGAACTTCTACGAAACATGGGCTTTGAAGAAGACGACAAAATGAAGTTGGAAGTACAATATACAAAGTTTGAAAACTATGTAAAGCCAAAATCAAATCGGGTATTTTCAAGATACGAATTCCAGTGCAGAACTCAGAATCAGTCAGAAAAAATGTATGCTGTTTGTCACAGATTTGAAAACTCTTGTGACAGACTGTTCATACACTGATCCAGAGGAGATGGTACGAGGCAGTATTGTCTTTGGAACCAATTCGCCTTAAGTGCGTGAAAGGTTAACTAATGAAGGTTCTGAACTTATACTTGAGAAGGCAATAGAAATTGCAAGTACACATGAACTTTCTCAAGAATAACTGAAAATGATTAACGGTGAAGATGCAAACGTTAATGTTCTTCGTCAATATCAGAACAGAAAGGACAACACACGGCAGAGAGGTTTAGTCTCTATTCGCCTACATCTCAATTCGACTACATCCCATTTCGCATACAAAAACAATGAAGGCTAATTGGGATTAGAAAATGCACCCCTACTCTTATAATGAACATGACTCACTGGTCAGGGCCATACTAATCAGGCAAATCTTCCAAATTATCCTTACTCATCTCTAAATTACTTATTAACGACACACATTTTGGAAAAAGTAAGCATAAATGCATAATGAATGTTAAATATATTTTTGACGAAATTGGACTTAGTTATATCTGGAATTCCCAAAATTTTGAAAATTTGAATAAACTAAAATTACAGTTAAATGTAAACTAGAAGTTGCGTATAAGCAAGCTTGGTTGTCTACGGTTGAACATTCATCATAAGGTATCTTATAGAGCTCCTTATCTAACTTAGATTTAAGGTTGAGAAAATATTTGGATATTTTAAATGATAATTGTTCAAAGGCATTGTTACGTTATGAAACAGCAAATCATAACTTAACCATTGAAACAGGCTGCTGGAGCAATATTAAAAAAAGTGATAGAATATGTAAACTTTGTAATGAATAACGACATTGGCGATGAATTTCATTATTTATTTATTTGTTCTCACTTTATAAATGCAAGAGTTAAATATTTCAATCTATATTTTTTATTCCAAAGCAAATTTTCCTAAAATGTATACATTATTCAATAACAATAAGATGGTATTCTCAGAAAAATCTGTTAATTCTGTAACATTATTATAAATGTTTTTAAGAATCGGCGGTAAGAATACTCCATCTAAATATTTCAATTATCTTTATGCAATCTATTTGCAGATAGATTTGCAATCTATTTTTATATATATATAATGCATTACTTATTCATCTGTATATATGAAATACTCGACTGCACATACATTGTATATAACTATATGAATATATTAATTGTAACATATATGTAACCTCATATGCCGCTGTCTGCGGCTTATGCGGCAAGCTAACTTGTAAAACCAATGATGATATGTAGTAGTATATACAATGATGGTACGGGACCAGGTCCCCCCAAGGGCTCAATTTAAAAAATTGAGCTCTTGGGGAGGCCCTAATCCTGTACCATCATTGTATATACTACTACTGAGTTGCATGCCAAATTTGACGAAAATCGGTACAATAGTTTCTGAAATATGGACTTTTAAGTGAGCATAGGGTCGGTTAAAAAAGGTAAAATGTTCAACTTTTTGTCGTACTTAACTCTTTATTAATCTAAGGAAATCAACGAGAGTTTTCCCAATGTCGTGTTTCTATAGCGTAACCATCTGCCAGGATGCATGCAAAATCGGTCGAACAGTTTAGGAAATAATCACTTTTTAGTGAGCATGGGATCGATCTGGCGAAAGGCTAACAATGCAACGTAGTACTTGTTATATTTTAGCGTGGCGAGAGGTGTTTTTATCTGAATGAAACACAGCTACCTGTAGTTCCCAAGAGCTACCTTGCTACCATCTCGTTAGGACGTACATGTAGCGATGTGAATGAAATGCGTCGTCGCCTTGCTACCGTCTCGGTTTTGCTCCTGGCGGCTGTGAGCCACGATGTATAAAGTGTGAAATGCGTGTCACGCTTGACTATGATGTACGGTCGGCTGACTAGCGAGGCGACATCTGTTTTTATCTGAATGAAAACGCAGCTCTCGGCAGTCCTCTCGAGGGGTTGCTGTGGATGGACGAGGGTGCGTGTGTGTGTGTGTATGTGACTCTCGACTTGGTGCATGGATGGCTGACTGTCTGGCTACATTAAGCAGAAAATAAACATGCAAGACTGATATTTTTTCTGTAATGCCGACCGCGTATCGCCTTCACGTTCTAGTTGTTGTTTGATCTCATATATCTGTGGCAAACGAAACCCATCTACGGTTTCAAGTGTTTTTGCTACTTCATCCACGACCGGGTACAGTCCCATTCTGTAAATATACTCTTTTTTTTATAAAATAGTATTTAATTGGTCCTCCATCAATTGTCGGTGAATATACTTTAAGCTAATAAAATGAAAATGTTTGGATGAAAAAATGGCCTCGAATGTAATGGTGTATCCATCCTGAATAACCTTGACTCTATCGAGGTTTGTGGTGGGGACTGTTCCTGGTTGAACGTAAATACCACAGCGTTGATTTTCATGGCGTTTATAGCAGCGTATGTATAGCGCATCCAGAAGTTGCACCTTTTTGTGAGGGGGCAGCTCTAAGAAAAACTTCGATAATAAGGGTAGAACCCTGTATCGTACGTCCCCACGAGTCTGGGGCTTTCAGAATTTTTTGTAAATGCATCCATTGTTTTCCGTATTCCGGATGGGTGACTAGCATGTTAGCCGTTTGATCTGGTAATGGTGTTAAAAAAAAAAATCCATAAAATCCATTTTCCTCAATCGGAATAAAACTGTCCAGTTCAACCCCTTTGCTTTTTAGTTCGAGGACATTACGATCCTCATCCGTGATGAGATAGGGGTAGGTCTGGACCAGGTTAATAATCCAGTTTGAGATGCAATAATGACTACTCGTCTTGTAAGCGCTTGGCATACAAGGTGTTTTCCCCTTTGGGTTCGTCAAATCCCCGCGTGTCTCAGAGATCAGCTAGCGTTACGTTGGGATGATGATGGTTCATGGTATATATATGATGTATTACGAAATGGTTTTCAATTGGTTATCGGATAATTCCTCGGACGAGCACTTCCAACCCATGAGATGTATGTTGTCGAGTAGGAAAATTTCGGTGAGCGATATCTTGTTTTCCACAGTCACGGTGACTCCCTGCAGACTGGTGTAGGCGTTAATGTTCACCCGCATGTAAACGGACCAAACTTGGTATTGTTGTTCTTTCGCCCAGCAGAGTTTGATCCCTTTCACTATTTCGACGGCGTTACGTGCCGACGGCGGTTCGCTGAGGTAGACTTGGATGTATAGCGTGGATTTCGCTGGCAGATTTTCCAGGACGTCTACCATGCTGTCGAATTCTGACACCATCTGCAATCCCACGTTTTGCGTCCCGGGTTTGCTCGACAGCAAGTGGGCGACTCTTTGCCTCAACGTGCAGATGATCACGCTGCGTCTTCTAGACGTAAGCCACGAGCAGCGTTCCATTGTTCACGACTTTCGTCAGGTTGTGATCTTTGTTGGCCGTGAAAATGTGTGGAGAGTCGAGCATGATGTTGAGATTCCAGTCGATTTGGGACAGCACTAATACCCATTTGTTGTCGTCGTTGAAGATGAGAGTGTACTGCGTGTTTCTGGAGACGGCCGTGGTCTCGATGTCGTCCAGGTGGAACAACCTGCCACGGAAGGCTGGGGTTATCATCCATTCATACTCGTCGTTGCGTATCAGGTCCTACCGAGTGTTGTTGACAGCTCCTTCGGTATCGACGAAATCGCCTAGGTCGTTGCCACCACCAGCAGCAGTAGAGGGTGCTAGTCCGACGTGTTTGTAAATGCAATTTTTAAGTTGCAAGGCATACAGTTTGACGTCGACTCTGGGTTCGTGTGTCCCCGAGGTCGGAGATCGCTATGTTGGCGCATTTTCTAACACGTGTTCCTGGACATTGAGACTCCGTCATTGTCGCATGCGCAGTGTCGCACTGAGATATCATAAACTTAATGTATAGTGTTTAATGTCAAAAACCAATATTTTAATTCCGTGATGTTGCCTCGGATTAATTTCTTGTACTGCCGCAACATGACGATTCAGTTCTGCCGTCGTTGAACTTTTCCGTTTTCACCGGCACGGCTCTCATCAGGGTGGAAGATTTTTCGCCTTGAACTTTATCGGTCATGCTCAGCTGGTCGACATGAATGCACAGTTCACGATATAGAACGAGATCTGATAATTCCATGCCTGTCACGGTGGTTTCCGGTCGTATGTCGTTCGACGTCAACCAGTGAGTTATCGCCAAGATTTTACCGAGCCTGATGGATTTTTCTCCGGTCTTTAACATTTTCATGCCATTCGACTTGTTGAGTTTGAGGCTGGCTTCGATGGGTTTAAAAATTTAGTCGTTTTGCATGCAAATCGTGGCGAATTCCATTGATGAATATCCTGTTGTTACCTATGGATTTACTGATATTCGACCATCGTGGGTAGTAGGTGATGTCGCAGAGCGCAACTTCGAGCTGACCGGACATGTTATCAATGGCGTGCAGCAGTTGAATGGACTCGCCGCTCATTATTCCCGGAAGCGTCACGTACATATTGAAAAAAAAGTAGACATACATAGTATATACAAAATATATGTACAAACCTGGAGTGTTTTATTCTAAAAGCGATAATATCGATCTCACGCAAACGAGCATTGTGGTCGATGCAAAGGATGGTTTACATTTGATGGTTCGGTTCATCGACGGGTTTTTGGTCATCGTGGTCCGCTGAGTTGGTCTGTGTTCTATTTTCACATGTACTACCAGATCAGACGTATTTTGAAAGAAAGTTAACGCCCCGATTCAGGACAAGGCGTTGAATGCCGTAACAAACCATACGATCGATCTGCGAACGAACGCGTTTGTGGTGAATTTGAACTAGATCCGAAGACGGTCGATTGGCGTTTGCCCGGTCCAAACCATGGTTTGGGCATTCCCATCATTAACAACATGTTTCTGGTGGAAGCCAGCAAACAGCTAGTGAAAGATTGGGGTTACAAGTCGTATCATTACGTAAAGACAAACGAGTGGAACAACAATTACCATGGCTTTCGACGACAGCGAGGATTACAGCGTTGAGCAGGGTCCCGCGGACGATTGGAAAATGTTCCTGCTGGACACTTCGAAAGGGTTTACTCATGCCTGTGTCATCAGATTGAACGATTCGATTCGAACGTATGTGTGGGTCATGCTGGGCACTCAGACGCAAACACGTTCCATCATCGTGGGTCGTGAAGGGACGGTTTACGATGCGCAGAAACAGTTCGTGGCTAACGTCGAGGATGCCATTGCTAGACCGGTCGATCTACCAAGTGCCATCGAACGCTATGAAAACTCGTACATGGACTGTACATGGCTCCGAGCGACATGCGACTGAGGGTGAACAGAGTGGTGGGCTACAACAATGAAATCGTCATCACGACAGCTGATAAAAAATTGGACTTGAACCAGGACGTCAATAACGCGAGACAAGTCAAGCTGCGGTACGAAACGGGCATCGTAGCACAGACACCGGAAGTAGAAGTAGCACCACGACAACAACAGCACCTGCCACCACACTTGCAGGCAAACAATCAGTGACAAGCCGATTGCAAAACGGCGCTGGTGGTCGGCGGAATCGCGTTCGGACTGTGCCTCATTTGGTTAAAAATTCCTTAGCCGCGATGTACACCAGCCCCGCCACGGCAACAACGAAAGCTCACAGGTTTTGACTGAACCACGTGACGTTTTTTGACAAGAAGGAAACGATGCTGCTCAAGATGCCAGGCAGCACTTCGGCGGCTCTGCCAGCCAGTTTAGCCAGGGGTTCGCAGAGAGATTTCATCCCGGTTGGAGGAATCGGCTTCAAATCTGGCCTGTCTCTCGTCTTCCAGGTCCCACAATCTTTTCTCGATGATAGTTTTCATGGCTTTGTTGTCGTCGACGATCCTGAGTTTTCTTTTCTCGTGAGTGATGTGCTCGTCGATTTGGTTCAGTTTACCCATGTTGTTCGCGAGTTCTCCACGCACGTTTTTCAAGCCTTTGTCTAGACCTCGAAGTTCTCTAAGAGGAAATTTGAAACCGGGCAAGGGTTCGTTCAAGTATGTGACCAATATTTCGCATATCAGTTGACTACCGCCACGGTGACTGGCTAGCGTTGACAGGGCGAGTGGTTTTCTCGTGTGTTTGTTCATGGGATCGACCTCCGGATGAGCTTTCAATCGCAGCGTCCCTTGGTTGTCAATTTTGAACTTCGGATAGTCGCGACCCAATGGTTCAACGTAATTTTTATCGCCGCTTCAAAAGCATCGTAATATTCGTCCATGGCCTGCATTAAAAGCTCGTTGCCAACAGTGTATCCCATGAACGAGGTGTCTGCTACATCATCGTCGTCGTTCAGCTGGAGTACGTCTAAATCATCCATGGGAATATCGTCAGCTATTTTTTTTTTTAAATCATGCTGGAGTCCACGAACAACAAACGCACGATGGTGAACAACCTGGGTTGTGCCATTGTCAAGAAAATCACCATCAAAATCAGCGGGAAGGAGGTGCTCAGCATCGACGACAGCGACATGTTTGACTGTTACATGGACCTCTGGAGAAACTCGAACGAATACGATGACATGTCGTATCAAGGAATTAGACAGAATGACGATGTATTGAATGACCTGCATGTGGGAAAAGTTTACGTGCCAGACAGGTCGGACAAATAACAGCAGGAGAAAAAGCCACTGCCGAGGCATATTGGAATCAGTTTTGCATACCGCTCGACTTCATGTTGCTCAAGGGGCACATGCCGTTTTACCAGGCTGCGCTGGGTGACACCGGAGGATGACACCGAGGCCAGCTACGTCGTCGTCAACATCTCACTGGAGTTCGACATGGTCACGAGCACGGAACTAGCACAGCAGATTCGCACCCAGTACTCGGGAAAAGGACAAGAGCGACGTGTTGTGGAACATCAACCTGAACGTGCCGGCTCGATCGATGAAAGACATCTTGATCATTCCCTAGGCAGAATTAGAGCCGTTTCGAAGAGACAGCGAACTCACTTGGAATCCCGAGATCACGAAAGTGGAAGTGACCATTGAGGGCGTTCCCAACCAGCTGTTCAGTCAAGGCATGCGAGCTTACCAGCAGTGGGACGAGATAAAAAAACTACCCGCCATCAAGCGACTCTCACCGACGTCGTCAAAGACCTGGGTTTGCCCTACAAGACATTCGGTGACTACCTGTTTAACTACGGACGACGACAGACTACGTGGCAGCGGACGTCACATCGACAACGGCAGCGAGGGGATCGCCATCCAAATCACCAAAAAAGCTCCAAATCCGGGCGGCAAATTAATACTATATTTGTACGTGATTATGGACGCGCAACTAAATATAGAAAATGGAAGATTTGTGCAAGCCATTTATTGATTTACTTTGCGATCCCCACTGCGCCATCGTGTGCGGTCAGACGGGGCGCGACAAGACGGCATTCTTGCTGGAAGGATACTATCACGACGTGTTCGACCACATCGTCATTCTCTGCCCGACTCTACGGGTGAACAAGATGTACACGGAGAGACCATGGGTGGTGTCGTGCACAAAATCAATCCTGGAACTCGTCTGCAGGACTGGTTGCTTACCACGACAAACTGAAAGGAGAATCCACGCTTATCATCCTGGACGACTGCAGCCTGAAGATTTACGGGAACAGACGAGATGGGTCGCCCTGTTTCACTGCAAGGACAGGGATTCGTCGAGGACTGTTTGCGAGAAAACGATGTGATCCCTCCCAAACAAGAACGAGAACGAGTGAAGAAACAGCTCGCTGAAACGAAACATGCCAAACTCCTGTTGAAAACCGTATAAAGTCTGTTAGCAAAATTCTAGCAAAACTTAAGCAAATGTTTGAAACACTCGTCGTGTGCAACTTGACTTTTATCTCGCTGTGTTTCGCGTGCATCGGATTTGATTTTATTAGACTTAAAAATTGCTCGTTACATTATAAGATGGAGTGCGACGAACTTCTCAAACAAATGTTGGATGATGACAATAATAATAAAAACGACAAGCGAGAGAAACTGGTGGCGCTCGTGGTCAGCAGCAAAGCCAAACAATACTTGGGTGGGGGTGACCATGATCCCGATAAGATTCACAAAATGACAGCCGAAGAAATCGACAAGTTGTACATGAGATACGGAGCCGGAATGACAAAAACCATACGGCCTGTCATAACGCAAGTCCATTCCGCTGGAACGTCGACTTAACCTGTGGGAAGATCTTGAAAAAGATCGGTTCATCGACCACGCTTTGAGTGCTGTCAGCTGCGTGCCATACCACAGATACATCATGATTTTAGCTCTGGTGGCCGCGGCGATCATCTTGGCAAAGCATTGTCGATTTAAAGATGAAAAAATAATAATGATAATAATATACAACATGGATGCGCACAAGGAGGAAATGACAATGCCGACAGAGGAGGAAGAAATGACGACGACACCAATATGACTAGTCACCAAGAATCCTAAATTCGTCGCCGCCTGTAGAAAAGGTGGTTTAGCCAAGCACCACAAAAATAATAATAATCTGTGGATTGTTGCAGCAACGGGATTAAGCGTCGTCGTCGTTATGCTGCTATATAATAATAGCAAGCATCAACCACCGTAACAGCAGATGACACAATTAGAAATAAATTCTCATGTTATGTTGTAAAAAAAAAATATATATTTTTTATATACACACACGATGTCATCCGAAGGAAAAACATTTGTCAACGATCCATATCACGCTGCCGTGGTCGCCTGACTATCCGTAGTTTACGCTCACGTAACGAAAATGTTTCTCAAACAGCCTAGGATTAAACTCGATTTCAACGTGCAGGACATGGGCATGTTGTTCAAACGTTCAAGAACGTCGACGATGCCATTCGAGAATACTACCTGCTCACCGGTAAACGACTCGAGCCTCTCAGCGACGAACCCCTACCCTCTCGCAGTTTTACACGCCTTCCCCGAAACAGAAATACCGGGACTGATTTTTGTGGCGCTGGGTCTAGCAGCGACCGTGTTGATCACCAAACAATTAGACTAAAATATATTTAGGTGTATATACATAAAGATGGGAAGGCGTGCACCGTATAACTGCAAGTATGTGCTGCTAGGAAAAACCGAAACCTCCGGCAGGAAATGCACCACCGAGTATTGCGGCATACACATGATGTCTGGGGTTTCGTGAATTCGTAAAAGGGTTTCGTGAATTACACGTGCGAACGACTGTGGGTCGTGGGCGTGAAATGCCATTATCGTCATTGCAAAGCCCACGGAGCAGACGTGCTACGAGGGCATCTCATCTACTTGACGAAAAGAGACTACCTCAACGAACGCTACCGACTGCTCAGAATAAAAATCGGTTGAAAGTTTAACTATCCAACGTATTGACGTGGTTGCTAACATTTAACAGTGAGACATACTTTGCACACCAACAAACTACTCGCAGCTGAACATAGCGATGAAAATCCTATTAGAGATTTGACTTCACATGTGAAAAAACCCTATTAGAGATTTGATTTTGCATCTGACTATAGCGAACAACCTATTAGAGATTAGATTTCGAATCTGAATATCATTATTTCTTTATTTTGAAAAAAGGTTTTCACACATTGATATAGCAATGATGATTACCGTTCGAGAACTGAAAAGGATTGCCAAAAAATGCGGAGTGGTCGGTTACTCCCGTTTGAGGAAATGTAAGCTGTTGAAATTGCTTGACATCGTCGACGAACCTACGGTGAAACAACTCAAGCTCTGAGCGAAAGAACATGGGCTCAGAGGTTATTCACGCGCGAGGAAAGCCGAGCTCCTCAAACTACTGGAGGAACACAAACCACTGGAACTGGAATTTGTGCCAACCAAGCCTGCCGTAGGTAAGTATCTGAGAGGCTGGAGGCTGGATATCGACAAAAACATGGATGTCTACGACATCAAACCCATGATCGCCGACAAAGTCAACGAGGAACTGAACGATCTGGGAAGCCTCAAATTTAAAATCACGGTGAGAATGTCGCTGGAAAAAACAGCAGACGGATGGCACCACTGATCACATCCAGCCTTACTTCAGAGGCAACCAAGAAGTCGCGACTCAACCGGAATCCGTCAACGCGTCCATCGACACCTCGTTTGCAAAAATGGGAGAATCCCTGGAACGCTTCACGCACATGGGCTCGGGCTGGGTCATGGACACGATCGACACAGTCTACCTGGACATATCGAACTGCATGCCGTTCAAAGGAGGGTCCTATCTGGAGCTGCCACCATACTACAAGAAAAAACAAGCCATGGTCAACGTCAAAAACAAAGGCGACGACTGTTTACCGGTGGCGATCATACCCGACTTACATCCGGCTAACCATCATTCAGACAGACTTTCTAGCTATCCCTCCATCGAGGAATCTGTCCTCGGCTTTACGGGGATAGACATGCCTACTCCCCACTCACAAATTGCTCGAGTGGAAAAACAAAACCATCTGGCTATTAACGTCTTCGGACACGAAGGGAACACAACTATTGTGCCCAGGATAGGCCCCGTCCTGGAAAAAAACGTGCGAAGGATCAATTTATTTCTGATTGAAAAAGAGGACAAGTATCACTATGCAACGATTAAAATTTTCAGCAGACTGTTGTACGATCAATCGAAGCATGCCAGGAAAAACAAATCTGTGAAAGGTGCCTGCATGGCTACACGCAAGCCGACCTGCTGGAATTGCACCGGGAGGATTGTTGAGGCGTGGGACAGACGGCCGTCCGAATCGACATGCCCGACGAAAACGACAACATCTTGAATTCGTCAACCACAAGCTTCACATGTCCGTGCCTTACGTCATCTACGCTGACTTCGAAGCCCTCATCAACAACGTTGACACTGTCCACGGACAAAAGTTTCACGCACACCGTCCCCGGACAAAAGTTTCACGCACATAACACAAAAGCACGAAGCCTGCGGGTTTGGTTATGTGGTCGTTCGATGCGACGGACAAACGAACACTCCCCGTCGTCTACCGAGGTCCCGATGCGGCCGAAACATTTCTCAAGTTCTTACAACACGAAGAGAGAAAAATCAGGAAAGAGTTGTCAGATCCTGCTCTCATGTGCCTGACGTCGAAGGATAAACTCACTCACAAGAAGGCTAAGAATTGCCACGCATGCGACGAACCACTGTACAGGTGTTACGTGAGAGATCACTGCCAAGTCGGCGGTAAGTACAGAAACGCCACTCACAACGCGTGCAATCTGAAGCTCAAAATCGATCCCCAAACCGTGAAAATCCACGTCGTGTTTCACAACCTTTGCAGTAACGATTCCCACTTGATCATGCAGGCCATCGCGAAGGTCGACGGCAAAATAACTTGCATCCCCAACAACATGGAAAAATACATCTCGTTCTCGTTAGACGGTCTGAGATTCATCAATAGCGTTCAGTGCCTGCTGTCGTCTCTAGACAGTCCGGTGAACGCCAACGACCCAGACGACTTCGACATCACCAATCGATACACCGACGCCGAGAATTGTAAACGGATTACGACATGCACCTGTTGGTGGAAAAAGGCTTGCGAGTCGGGATTTCCATGGTCTCCAAATGATACGCCAAAGCCAACAACAAGTACGCTCCCGGTCACGACCCGGCAAAACGACCAAACACATACTCTATCTCGACGGCAACAACCTGTATGGCTGGGCCATGAGTCAGTATCTCCCTGGATGTCCGAATATCAACGAAACTTGCTGGGAGGCAAAAAGCCGGCTAACGTTGAATAACTCGTGCCGAACTTGATGAACAGGTCAAAATACGTCATTTACTATCACAATCTGCTGCTGTACTTGTTGCTGGCAATGAAACTCAAGAAAATACACAGGGCGCTCGAGTTCGATCAAAGTCCGTGGATGGAGCCTTACATCCGAATGAACACGGACTTGCGAAAGCTGGCCGCCAGCGATTTCGCGAAAAACTTGTACAAACTCATGAACAACTTGGTGTTTGGCAAGATGATGGAGAATTTGAGAAAACGCGTTAACAGGGAATTAGTCAGATCCAGCGAGGAAGAAAAACTCAGGACTCATAGCCAGCCCGTCGTTCAACCGCGGCAAGATAATCGACGACGACTTGGCAGCTCTACACATGAACAAAAGCCACATCAAATTCAACTAGCCTGTTTACGTGGGGATGAGCATCCTCCACTTATCCAAACACTTGATGTACGATTTCTACTACAACAAGCTGAAAAAGCAGTACAGCGATAGGTGCGAAGTGCTGTACACGGACACGGATTCCCTGCTCATGGAAATTCACACCGAGGACGTGTACAAGGACATTAAGAAACACATGCACCTGTACGACACCAGCGACTACCCTAAAGATCACCCTATGCACAGCCAAGTCAACAAAAAAAGTGCTCGGCAAGATGAAGGACGAATGCACAGGCACGTCGATCGCCGAGCACGTCGGCTTGAGACCCAAGATGTATTCCATCAAGAAAGCCGACGACAATGAAATCCGAAAGGCGAAAGGCGTGAAAAACATGTGGTGAAAAAACACATCAAGCACGCCAGATTCAAGGAAGCCCTGTTAAAGAATAAAACGTTCAAACACCAAATGAACATGCTGAGAACCGACGGACACAGGATATCCGGACTGAGCATCAACAAGACCTCGCTGTCTCCCATGGACACGAAACGATGGCTTGCCATCGACGGAGTCACCACTTATGCATACGGACACACACACATATGAAATAGTTAAAATGCACACAATACATACATCATGTAAAAACATTATTACAGCCCGCGCAGGAACTGGAAAGGCGCGGACGCCATCCCATAACTCGCCAAAGCAGCTCGAGTCTCGGAAGACATCTGCAAAGCTTGGCTTAAAAAACAAGCCATCTGGCAAGTCTACCTGCCGGCGCCTCGGTACACCCCGAGAAATTTTTTTGACATTTCAACGCCTAATTGCGTCCACCAAGCCGAAATCCTGTTTCTCCCTCACGACAGGGTGAGACGCAAAACCTACAAGTACGCCCTGACCGTCGTCAACGTCGCCAGTCGCTATAAGGAAGCCGAACCGTTGACGACCAAAGATTCAAACGAAGTCGAATAAGCCTTTGAACGCATATACAAACGCAGTCGCTTGATATGGACTGCCGTATTGCAAGTCGATCCCAGTCGCGAGTTCATGGGAGCCATGTCGCAGCTGCTGGTGAAGCACAAAGTCCAAGTGAGATGAGGTATAGCGGGAGCTCACCGAAGCCAAGCCATAGTCGAGAGATTCAATCGCACCTTAGCCAACGTCTGTTTTCGCACCAGTACTGGCGGGATTTAATGGATCCCAAAAACAGAAACACTGAATGTGTCGTGAGCTTACCTCAAGTGGTGGCTGCCATCAACAAAGAAGTCACCAGACTCGTGGGCAAGAGACCCGTCGAAGCCATCAAAATGAAATCTGTCGAATCGTCATCGTTAGTAGCACGTCACGATAATACGGTGAAAAAATTACCAGACCCGGTCAGCGTTAGGTACTTGTACCACCCGGGAGAATATGACGGAGACAGCAGAAAACGCGCCACCGATCCGATATGGTCCATGAAAACGTACAACGTAGATCTGGTTGACATCAAAGATGGCATACTGAACTTATACTACTTGAAAGACGGACCGCCGAGAGCATTCGTCAGAGAGGAGTTGATGACCGTACCTCGCGACAGAGTCCCTTTTCGATCGCCCACTGTATGATAATTGTCATCATTGTGTGTGTGTGTGAATCAAAGCCCTTGATCTGTCCCGACTGACCCCATGCTCACTTAAAAGTCAATATTTCAGAAACTATTCTACCGATTTTCGTCAAATTTTGCATGCAACTCAGCAGTAGTATATACAACGATGGTACGTTGTTAAATTGAGCCCTTGGGGGGGGACCTTGTCCCCTACCACCATTGTATATACTACTTATGCAGTTAATTTCTCACTGTAAAATACTCAGTTGTTATAAGGATATGTAGTTGAGTAAAGGGGATGGGTGCATCCAAGTAAGAAGTTCAAATAAGGTTATAAGAAAATACTCAGTTCTCTGCTACTAACAGGCTTTAAACCAACTTAACGATATAAAATGGAGCGTTTGCCAAGCACTGACAGTCACAATGGCTAACCTGCAGAGCAGAGTTCATCTTGTCTCAGAGAGGAGGAAGACAGGTACTACATTTTGGCCACAAGTATCGACTGAATGTTGTGAGAACATGCTGGCAGAGAACATCCAGTACAACTGCAGGTAAACAACCTCAAGGGAGGAATGTGTGTGGTAAATGTGGATATGAACATTATAGGAAGCAAGTATGTCCACCTAAAGACAAACAGTGCACAGAATGTAGAAAATTCAACCACTTTGCAACAGTTTGCAGGAACAAAGGTCAAGCATCTGAAATTCCGAAACCTAACGTAAAGAAGAAGTATCATACAGTGAACACAGTAGATGAAGAAGATACCGAAGATACTTTCTTCGATGCAGATACAGACAGTGATGAGTGGCAAGACAAGTTTAGAGTGTTCGACAAAACAATTTCCAGTTGGACACTGGAGTCAAATGCAACGTTATTTCCACAGAAACACTGAATAACCTTGGCATTAAAACGGCTATAGACACGTCAAACACAAGACTGCAGTCCTATTGTGGAAATCTCTTAAAGGTAGTGGGAGCTGTGTTACTGCCACTGGACTACAAAGGGGCAAGTTACAATGTGAAATGCCAGGTTGTCAATGGGAAATATGCATCATTAGGATCGAAAACATGCAGAGAAATGCGGCTAGTGACAAGTGTTAACCATGCAGTGGCGGAACCAATTGGTACCATACCTGAAGATGTTCTTCAAGAACACCCTTCATTGTTGAAAGGCCTAGGTTGCTTCCCTGGAGAATACACAATCAAGGTTGATCCGGCGATTCCACCAGTGGTCCATCCTCCAAGAACTGTCCAATTTGCCCTGAAAAAGCATATAAAAGAAGATTTGGACAGAATGCAAGAACTTGGAGTCATAATGAAGCAAGAAGAACCTACACAGTGGGTCAGTAGTATGGTTACAATAATCAAGCCTAACAAGATTAGAACTGCCTTGATCCTAAGGATCTCAACAGAGCTATACTCAGAGAACATTTTCCATTCAAAACTATTGAGGAAGCGATCTCAACCATGCTAGATGCTAAAGCATTCACTAAGCTGGATGCGACATCTGGGTTTTGGCATATCATGCTAAGTGAGGATAGCTCAAAACTGTGTACATTAAATACCTCCTTATCGGAGATATCGGTTTACAAGGCTCCCATTTGGGATAAAGAATGCATCCGAAGTGTTCCAGAAAGTCATCATAGACGAAATTCTAATATGGGGACGTACCCAAGAGGAGCATGATGAAGTCCTGAAGTGCTTTCTTGATCGTGCTGAAACATACAAGGTGAAATTGAGTGCAACCAGATATGAGTTCTGAAGTCAGAGGTCACGTATGTAGCACACTTGTTGACCAGACATGGTGTTCTCCCAGATCCTGAAAAAGTCCGAGCAATAGAAGAAATGTCAAGACCACAGAACAAAGCTGAAGTGCAGACATTTCTTGGATTCATCAATTATCTGAGTAAATTTCTTAAGAATATGTCCGAAGTAAGTGCTACGCTTCGACAGTTACTTGAAAAAACTACTGAGTGGCATTGGGAACAACCTCAAGAACAGTGTTTCCAGAAGCTGAAAGAACTGGTGACAAACACTCCAATTCTCAGTTACTATGATGAATGTAGATGAATGTAGATGCCAGCTCTAAAGGGCTTAGTGCGGTTCTACCCCAGAACAACAAATCAGTGGCATATGGGTCCAGAACGCTTACTCAGTCTCAACAATCATATGATCAGATTGTTAAACTGCTGGCATACTCACCTGTTTCTGAAGAAAAACAGTCACAACTCAAACAAGCAACAAAAGAAGACACTGTGCTTCAAAATCTCCAGAATGTAGTGTCCTCAGGCTGGCCAAACTCCAAACAAAGTGTACCTCAAGGACTAGGTGAATATTGTTCTTCAGAGACGAAATCTCAAGCTAGAATGGTCTACTATTCAAGTCTCACAAGTTGATTGTACCTACATCAATGAGAAGAGAAATGTTTGATAAAATTCATGAACCACACATGGGAATAGTCAAGAGCAAGGCTACGGCCCGTGATGTATTGTACTGGCCTGTGACGTCTTCACAATAGAAGAAACGGTGTCTAAATGTGAAAAATATGCCCTGTATCAAAATGCTTATGCTAAAGAACCTATGATCACACAAGACTTACCAGAAAGACCTTGGTCGAAAGTAGTTACCGATCTCTTTGAATTGAAAGGAGAGCATTATCTTCTTACTCAAGATTACTTCTCTAAATGGCCTGAAGTGAAAAAGTTGGATAACTTAGAATGTGGAAATGTGATCTCATACATGAAAAAGCAAATATCCAAATATGGTGTACCGGATGAAGTGGTCAGTGACAATGGACCCCAGTACTCCAGTTCGGAGTTCCATCAGTTCAGCAAGAAGTATGGTTTTACACGCACTACCAGTAGTCCATACTACCCCTGTGGAAACGCATAGGCGGAAAGAGCAGTACAGACCGTAAAAAATCTGATTATAAGGGCCATTGATCCAAATTTAGCCTTACTTGGCTATTGAAACACTCCTATAGAAGAAATCGGCTTATCACCTGCACAGATTTTCTTAGGACGTCGCTTAAAACCTACTCTACCGACTGCAGCACCACTCTTGACACCTGAATTGGCAACTGATGTCAGAGAGAAACTCCAACAGAAACAACAGAAAACGAATTTCAATTATGACAATAGACTGTGTAAGGAGTTACCTCCCTTGACTCCTGGTGATCAAGTTGTGTTTCAAGATTAACAAAAGTGGGTTCCAGCAATGGTGACAACTAAACATTCTTCTCCTAGATCTTACATAGTTGAGACAGCAAGTAAAAAACAGTTCAGAAGGAATAGGTCACGGTGCATGTTGACTAAAGCTTTTACTAATGGTTTTTCTCCAACGGATAAACAAACTACGCAGAACATCATACCAAGTGATGACACATGATGACAAGTGATGACACATGATGACAACAACCAGACCGAGTTGAATGTAAAGTCTGCCAACGATGAACCTGTTACTGTCACCAGGTCCAGTCGAACAGTCAAGCCACCACAGAGATTCAGTGACTTTGTTAATTCATAGATTAAAGTTATTTTCAAGTCGTCATAACCGAGTGACTCTAACAGTAACGTTTACCGTGCTATTAAGTTTATAGTTTATGAACAAGAAGACAAAATCATCAATATCCCCCACAATGGCAAAATACTCTTCATGAATATGTCTACTAGTTATGACTATGACAAATGTTTTGGTGTGTATATGGCAAAGTGGAAGGAGAGTATTGAAAGGTTTTTAAGTTCTGCCTCGGAAAAGAGCACAACCATCAAATTCAGTCAAAGTCGAACTTGCTGCCATCGAAACGCAAAACATATTTTATTCAGAAATCCAAAACTACAAAAGGGCATCTATGTGGCATGTTTGGTGAAGAAATAGTGACCGGTTTTGAAGTACTGCTCCGGAAAAGACGAATGTGCACGGACGGACGCACGCACGGACCGAGCGCATTTAATTACTCCCGCAAAACGCGTTGCGGGGATAAAAAGGGAGATGTCATGTATTGTATTGAAGCGTTCATAAAATATCACACCGCTAATATGAGTGCTGATGTAAGCGGCATGTGCAGCTTGTCGTGACGCCTAAGACCCAATAATAGCACTTCCGGGCTACCATCCATGCTTGTGAGTTGAAAATACGTCACAAATAGCACATACAATTAGCAGCGATATGAATAAATAATGCTTGTATGTTTTCTATTTGTAGACAATTGTCACAAGGAAAGAACCGCTGCCATAGCACTGGGCGTATTGTTTTCACTACTTCTGATTTTTGTTGTAGCAGTCCTCATTAGGTAAGTATCCCAGCAGGCACATCAACGTTGTTTCAACGTTGAGAATAGGTTGGTCCTCAATGATAAAATTAGGTTGAAAATAGGTTGTATATGAAAGTTTTTTAGACGTAGATATCCGACGTGGAATCAACGTTGAAGTTTGACCTATTATCAACGTGAAAAAAGGTTTGTATATGAAAGTTTTTTAGACGTAGATATCCGACGTGGAATCAACGTTGAAATTTGACCTATTATAAACGTTGAAAAAAGGTTGTATATGAAAGTTTTTTAGACGTAGATATCCGACGTGGAATCAACGTTGAAGTTTGACCTATTATCAACGTTGAAAAAAGGTTGTATATGAAAGTTTTTTAGACGTAGATATCCGACGTGGAAGCAACGTTAAAGTTTGACATATTATTAACGTTTAAAATGGGTTGTTTCTTGGTTGTGTATGGGAGGTATTATGCTTTCCTGTAAATAGACTCGCACTTCAACTTTAAACTACACTAAAGTAGCACCAAACTCCTGCATCCAGTTAACACACCCAAAAAGCTTCCTGCAATAAACAGTGTTCAAACAGAAAATTGCAGTAAAAATATTTACCTGATTAAATACTTGGTTAAAATTCCACATTCAATATAATGTTCATTTAAGTTTTATGTCAGTTGGACGTATAATTCCAGTAAGAAGAAAAGAGTATTCCAAATTAGGAAAAACTATTTACTGTTGTATTGTTATCTTGAAAAGGTGGAAATTGTCCCGAGAAGACATTTTGTCTGAATTTCAGGTATGAGACAGACCCCTGAATAAACACAATGCAATTACTTTCACCATGAAAGGAATCCAAGATGAGCAGGAACTATACCTGAAGACAGCACATAAAACAAGTCACCTTTCATGAAATCTTTATGAACACACACACACAGAGAAACGTGGTTTAAAGCATAATGTAAAACATCACACATGACATAGTCTGTAGGTGTGTGCTAATAACACAATACCATCTGCATATAGCATTAAACTGACATTTACGCCACCAATTTCAATACCACAGTTCAGATTTTTCAACTCAATTACAACCCCCAAAACACAATTATCAGCTCCTCTTCTTTCTGCCACTCCCTGCCTGGCGGTCAGGTGGATACTTCAGAAACGTTCCTAACTCTTTCTTGAAATTTGCTTCGGATGCATTCCCATCTCATTCCCATGAGATAGGACACATTCTGAAATTTTATGTTTAAATACATGAATAATTTTATATGGAAGATATATTGTCTTAAATGATTCAAATATTTTTTTAATCAATCACTTGAAAGGTTCATTTCACTGCTATAACTTGACTTGTGAACATATGTAACATGTATATGAACAGCATCCATACAAAATATGAGGAAAAGTGTAAACAATTTATATTTTCAACTAAAGGAATGGAAGTTTTCTTAAACATTTTCAAAGAACATCCTCAATTGCAAGTTGATTATTAAAGTAGACTATGAATTAGACGATGCTTCACTGTCATACATTATTTGCTATGGTCATGATGAAAATGCTGCATTTGAAAATCAACTTACCAGAGATGATTGAATATAACGTTGTATTCTTAAAAGAAAACTTGCCGTTTTCCCCATCAACATTCATTCTTGACATCAAATTGTTTGACACTGTCCTGCAAAACAATGGAAGATTGTTGTTATTCTGTCAGATTTAGTTTTCTCTAGAGATTCTCGGAAACGATTATTTCAAATTAAATAGGATTTGTACTGATGTAGCAATTTTGCTAACAGGAGTCATAAATTGTAACAAAAGCCATTTTACGTTACATGATAAGAAAACAAAATGGGTGGTGGTTCACAGGTCGAAGAACAAGTCTATTGTGGGAGGTCGTCCAACACCATTACTCCAAACACAAGGAAGTATGGATCATGGAGTTCTGAAAACAATAATGAGGTCTCATAAGTACACAATATATTCTCTATTATCTACTCTCTCACTTTGTCATTTGTACACTCATAAAACTCAGATATAGGAACGCTTAGAAAATCTCTCATATAATGAAGTGTTCGTATAATATCTGTGACGTCATAACTATGCCTCTCTGAATCATGAACAATAAAATAATGAGATTAAACTCTACACTGCCAGAAATAATCTATCATACCCTGAATATAATAAGACAATGAATAACATCTCTTACAACTCCAATCTACACTCAAACAGACTGAAATGTACTTGTAAACAAACATCGCTGTCACACGCAAATTCTTGGAAACAGTGTATCTCTGACTCTCAATTCTAAGAAATGGAAGTCCTACTCTATTTGACCAAAGGGGTGACAGGTGGCCAAAACATATTGAAACGTAGGTTATACACTGAAAATAACTCTGATTTAAAACACTACAAATATACACCTTCTCTCTAATATACTCGATAGATGATCTTGACAAGGGAACGTGTACATAAAATGCTGATATCTAACAATACCTGTACTCTAAATAATGGACTCTTCAAAATCTCAGCATGTTTCACTGCAGACACATTTAAATGCAAAATAACGAAAACCTACACTTTGACAATAATAAAAAAAACATCATATTCAAATTCTACAGCTGACCAAATACCTGAAGAGTGTGTCTCACAGCAATAAACATCTATAAATCTCTATAAATTTATGACTTCTGTCCTCCCGCGTGCTATTTCGCATCCAGCTCTTTACAGCGAAAAACAATATGGCACCAAGCAAGGGAGTGCTCATTAAACTAAACACCCCCGGGAGAAATCATTGTTATACTCTAACATGATCAACCTTAATATATAAATGAAGATAAAGACCAACTATTATCACCAAAAAAGAACAAACATTATCACAAATATTCAAAACAGGTGGTAATGAAAGAGCATTATCATCTTTCTCTTAAACTTTGTGGTGGATATACTGGAAACAAGTGAAATGTTAAAAACTTGTTACCTTAGCATTGCTCCTTTTATGTGATCCACAAAATTGATGCCACCCAATAATCGAAGATGAGATTTCTTCAAATTCCATTAAAATTAAATCGTATTTCATAATTAAATGTTCCTTACTAAATTACTTCTTTTGTATGTAACATTTTAACCATTAAGAGACATGAATCATCACATCCCTTCCAAACAAGTGTAAGAATGAAAGTCTATGGGTGCAGTTTTGTTAATTGTCCCATTAAAGAATCATTAGTGAAGTTGCACATTTCTTAAATAAGTAAAAGTTCAAATATATTATTTACAATTTCATCCTTAACAAAGACTTGCACAAGACATTTTGATGTGAAGTTTCGTTGCATGATCTGAGAAAGATTTCCTTTCGCCATTCTCCATCCCCCTTCCCCCAAAATAATATACATATGTTCACAGGGTTCAGGGCGTGCTCAATGCACAATTTACTGATAGATCTATTCAAACGAACAAATGTTCATAAAAATGTGATGAAATATAAAATGTTGATAAGTTCTATTCGATTTTGTATAGCTGCCCTTAGGGACCGTTCATAATGTATGGCTTGGGGTGATGATGATTTTTTCGAGAAGCAAGTACAATGTGAATTACCCCACCCCGTAAAATGTATGTACAAAATAAGTGACGCCCCACCCTGCATGTCATGTACAAAATCAATGACTCCCTCTCCCCTTCCCATAATTTCTAAGCATCATATTAAACATAGTACGTGTCTACAAAATTGCTGACCCCCTTAGCTCCCCTGAACAAAATGGGAGACCCCCCCCCCCTTAAAATCATCATCACCACCACCACCCATAATTTATGAACGGTCCCTTATATTGATGTACTTCATTGATTATTTGAAAATGTATATTTGCAAAATTCAATTCAGGTGATGGGTACGAAAGGAAATCTTATTCGATTATATAATAAAATGCGAAATATATGCATGCAAATATATTGCAAAATAACAAAACAAGTTCATGGATAACGCGGGCTTCCACGAAATTGAGAAACATGTACGTGACAAACCGGTAACCTTGTGAGGCAAACATGAGCTCTAATTCGGAGTTTCTTGCTACATTGACCTGCTAGATTTAAACAACATTCCTACGTCTTCATTATACATGAAGGACATACTTACCAAATAAACACCAGCATGCCGTGAAGATGTTGAAAATAGAACGATATTGCTTTGAACTTCGCCAAAGTGAACCGACAACGATCAACTGCCTTTGCGCACGCGATAATTGTGCGCATGTCCGGATATGACCAAACGAGGCGATCGAAAGGTCAACTTCTGCAGGTGTTTGAAAGCAAAGTGTCGGGAACTATACAATTTTGACTGTTTTGTGGGAAAATATCAAATGTAATGCAATTCGGATAACTGATGACTTTATACCTAAAATCATTCATCTTTTCATTTTCAATTGCGATTTACGTAATATTTCCGTCCGTTGATCAATGCACAATCAAACACTATATAAGAGTATATCTGTCACTAGCTCGATCTTGATCTTTTATGAAATTAATGTTCCGAAATGATAATTGCTAAGTAGTATATACAATGATAGTCCTGGATCAAGTCTAACAAAAGCCTCTGCAAAGCCTTATTTCACAAATAAAGCTTTTGTCAGGCCCTTAGATCTCACCACCAATGTATATACTACTTTTGAGCCCCCGTTAATTTCTCGCCCATACGTGGCACTACTGTACCGCTATGCCACGTTGTTTTGTTAACTTCCCGGCCACACGTGGCACTATGCCACGTTGGCAGGAGGTAGTATAGTGCCGTACGGTACGATCAATAATTCTTCTCTAACAAACCCTCTCCCTGGCCCATCTCTCAAGTAGTACAAGTTCGGCTCGTCTGCTTTGATGTCCACTTTATCTATGTTGTAAGCTTTGACTGACCATATCGGATCGGTGGCTCGCTTACGACTATCACCCTCGTGTTCCCCTGGCTGGTATAGGTACCTCACGAGGGTCCTATCTGGTATCTGTTTCTCTTTCCCTAGCAATGGTGCAGCCGACTCTGCCACTATTGATTTTAGTTTGATAACGTCTGCCGGCTTCTTACCAGTGAGCCGGGTGATTTCATGGTTTATGGCCGACACCACCTTAGGTAGCCGCACTACCAATTCAGTCGATCGCTTCCCCGGGGTGGCCATCTCTCTCGCATACTGATGCCCGAATAAGCGCTCAGCCAAAGTCCTATTGAATCTCTCAACTATGGCTTGGCTGCGATGGGCTCCTGCCGTGCCACGCCTGACCTTGGTATCGTGTTTATCCAGCAGGTGTGACACGACACCCATGAACTCCCGCCCGGGGACAACTTGCAGCTCTGTTCGCCACGTCAGTGGACTGCGTTTGTATATGCGTTCGAATCCGCGGGCTACCTGGGCCGAGTCTTTATCGGTCAAGGGTTCAGCTTCCTTGTAGCTACTGGCCACATCCACTACGGTTAAGGCATACTTGTACCTCTTATCGTGGGGTAGGAATAGGAGGTCGGCCTGGTGAATGCTATTGGGTATGTTAATACCGAACTTCCTTCTAGGCACGTAGCGTGGTGCCGGTAAATAGATCTGCCACAGGGCTTGTTTTTCAAGCCACGCTTTGGCCTCCTCCGGGGGTACTCGCGCCATTTTAGCCAGCTTATGTACAGCGCTAGCTCGTTTCCAGTACCCACGCGGGCTGTAGTAAATAGCCTCAAACTTTCTCTGTTTCCGTGACAAGTCGCCCCGACAGGGTATCCTGTTTATATATACACCTATGTTCTTGGTTCAATTTTCTCATGCCCGCACGCGTATGTGTTTATCCCATCAATTGCTATCCAACGTTTAGTGTCCATCGGCGACAGGGACGTCTTGTTTATAGTCAGTCCGTATATCCTATGCCCATCACTTCTAAGCGTGTTCATTTTATGTCTAAAGGTACGGGTCTTGAACAGGGCTTCCTTGAATCTGGCGTGTTTGATGTGTTGTTTCACCACGTACTTCTTAACACCTTTTGCCTTCCGGATCTCACCATTGTCGGCTTTCAGGATGGAGTACATCTTAGGCCTCAAACCTATGTACTCGGCTATGGGCGTGCCAGCACACTCGTCCTTCATCTTACCTAGGACCTTTTTATTTACCAGGCTGTGTATGGCATGGTCCTTGGGATAGTCGCTGGTGTCATACAAATCGAGGCGTTTTTTCATGTCCTCGTTCACGTCCTCGGTTCGAATCTCCATCAGCAGGGAATCTGTGTCAGTGTACAGCACTTCACACCTGTCGTCGTACTGTTTCTTCAGCTTGTTGTAGTAAAAGTCGTACATCAGGTGTTTGGATAAATCGAGGATGCTCATCCCCACGTAAACAGGCCGGTTGAATTTAATGTGGCTTTTCTTCATGTGAATATCTTGCTACGGTTGAATGCCCGGACTGGCTATCAGTCTCCTGAGCTTGTCTTCCTCATTCGACTGAACCAGCTTCACGGTCACACGTTTCCTCAGGTTCTCCATAGTCTTACCAAACACCGAGTTGTTCATGAGATTGTAGAGGTTTTTCTCAAAGTCACTGTCGGCAAGCTTTCGGAGGTCTGTGTTCATTCTGATGTAAGGCTCCATCCAGGGGCTCTGGTTGAACACGAGCACCCTGTGTATTTTGGTCAGCCTCATACCCAACGACAGGTACAGCTGTAGGTTGCAATAGTGAACGATGTACTTGGTCTTATTCATTAAGTTGGGCACGAGTTTTTCAACGTCTGCCACCCGCCCACCTAACAAGTTATGTTGGTACTCAGACATCCAGTCTGGGTTAACCCTCATACGTTCGGGGGCCAGGGGGTAGCTGTTGTGCGATGTGTGTAATGCCTTGGGGTATTCTAAGTCAACTTCGAGAATATAACCTTTGTTCGAATTGTCAGCGATGCTCATAACATCAACCTCGTGCGATGCCCATTCGAATCCCCCTGTTGGTAGATACTGGCTCATGGCCCAGCCGTACAGGTTGTTGGCATCGAGGTAGAGAATATGATTGGTTGGCTTGCTCGGGTCGTAGCCCTTCACGTATTGATTATTTGCTTTTGTGTATCGTTTGGTTGCCATGGAAATCCCACCTCGCAAAGCCTTTCTCAATGAATAGGTGCATGTCGTAATCTGTGAGCAATTCCAACTTAACTCCGGTCTTTTTCAGCAAGGCATCCCACGACAGACCTTGGCTGGTGTAGTACTATGCGGGGTCGAGTTGATACTGCTTGAAACATGTCCACCTAAACGTCTCAAATACGTCGGCTAACAGCAGTACATCTGTCCTCAAGTACAGGTCGTGGTCGTCACCCAAATTCTTACAGCCCAGTTTATTCCATACGTTAATAGCGTGCGAGTAATCGTCTTGGGATATTGCCGAGTCGGTCAGATTGCTGTAAAATTCTCTGATGGGGGGTAGTCTGGTCTCGACTGAAGGAGATGTATCTCTCCATGTTGTTGGGGATGCACGCTAGGTTGCCGTCGACTTTCGCGATGGCCTGCATGATCAAGTGAGAGTCGTACCCTCTCAAGTTGTGAAAGACCACGGGAATGTTTATTGTCTTGGGGTTGATTCTGAGCTTGAGGTTGCACGCGCTGTGAGCGGCGCCTCTATACTTACCGGTGACGTGGCAGTGATCTCTCACCGAATCACCGTTCAGTGGTGAGTCACACACGTGGCAGTTGGTGCTACAGGCGTGGGCTAGCCGGTCGGCTTTGGTCATACGCATGGGAGCGACTGTATACAGTGCATTCCTAATAATTTTTTCTTCCTCCTGCAAACACTTTAGAAACTTTTCAGCCGCGTCGGGACCCCTGTACACTACCGGAGCTTTCGTTTTCCCAGACGACTACGTATCTAAACCCACAGGCCTCATGCTCCTGTGTTTTCTGTGTGAAGCTCTCGCCTTTGGGAGTACCCCCAACAGCCCCACCCCCGGCAACCTCAACGGGTTTGACTAAGGCTTCAAAGTCGGCGTAGATGATATAAGTCACAGACATTTGGTTCTCGGGGTTGTCGAATTTTAGGATATTGTCACCTTCCTTAGGCATGTCGACTCGTATGGCCGTCTGCCCCAGACCTTGGCAATCCTCCCGGTGGGATTCTAATAAATCAGCTCGTCTGAAACCGTGCAGGCATCACACACAAAAGTGTTTTTTGCCAACGTGTTTCGACCGGTCGTGCAACAACCGACTGAGACGTTTTATCCACGTGTAGTGATACTTTTCACCTCGTTGGATCATGAATATATTGATAACGCGGCGACCCTCCTCCCCGAACACTGGGCTGATCATGTGCACGATCGTTTTGTTGCCTTCATGCCCTAAGACGTTATAAACTAGATTATTCTGTTTTTCTACTTTAGTGATCTTGGATATGGGGGTTGGTTCATCTATACCATCCCAGTTGAGCCCATTGTCTTGGGGATAGCTAGAAAGCCTGTCCGAATTAGTGTCAGCTGGAAACAAGGCTGACCTGGTAGCTACCCTCAGGCAATCGTCTCCTCTATTCTTGACGTTGACCATGGCATGTTTTTTCCTATAGTAGGGGGGCAAGTCTAGGTATGACCCGCCTCTGAACGGCACGTAGTTAGCTATGTCTAGATAGACATTATCGATTTTATCTACAGCCCACCCGGACCCCAAGTGTGTGTAGCGTTCTAGGTATTCTCGTATCTGCTGAAAACTGGTATCGATTGATGCGTTGAAGGTCTCTGTGTGAGTCACGATTTCTTGTTTACCTCGGAAGTAAGGTTGAACGTACTCAGTGACCCCAGCGGGGGTTCCCCCCCACCTGCTTATCGAGTGACATTTTCACTGTGATCTGAAACTTTATACTTCCCAGATTGTTTAGTTCCTGGTTGACTTTATCAGCTATCAGAGGCTTGATATCTGTGATGTCTATGTTCCTATCAACATGCATGCGCCAGCCTCTCAAATAGTTACCTACAGCGAGCTCAGTGGGTATGAACTGTAGGTCAATAGCTCTATTCTGCCGTAATAGTTCTACAAGCTGTGGTTTCCTCATACGGGAATATCCGCCTAACCCCAAATTGCGTACCTCAGCTTTTAATTGTTTGACAGTGGTAGGTTTTGCTACGGGGTCATGTGATAACAATGCGACTAACCCGGCTCTCCCCAGGTGGGAATAACCTGTGAACCCAAGCTCTTTTGCTTGGACTTTTAATTGTTTTATCGTAGGAGGGGCTTGTATGTTAAGTAATCTCAACAATGCTGATTTGGTCATTTGAGAATAACCAATCACACCCCTCTGTCTCGCGATCTGCTTGAGCTCACGGATAGTAGTCATAGTTGCGTGCACACCCTAAGTATATCAATCTCTAATTGGGCGGCCGGCAAGGTAAAAAATAGTGAGGCGTCCATAAAATCCTTTAGTAAATATCTAAATACACCTTATCGATTATTCCCTCGACCCACCCGGAACATACGCAGCATAGTAGGGTGTTTTGTATTACTTGCAACGAGTTGTCAACAAGTATATCTATCTCCCGATGCACATCTACTCGCCCCCCATCAAAGTAATTCCAAGTGTGCCCAGCCCATGATTGTAAACGAGCACCCCTTATATAGTTCGTTAACAATCATGGGTTTGAGGACACTGATATCTATACTTTTCCCAACATACATCTGCCAGCTTCTCAGGCAACTTTCCCTGGGCTCAATTTCCACAAACATAGTTATACCTAGGTGTTCACAGTCTCTAATTGGGGACTTATCCTGAGAAGTCGCCTACGTTCTTTTATGTAGGCCTTTTTATTCTCGTAGATGAGATGATGTCTGACTATGTTTGCCCCGTGAGCTTTGCATAGGCAGTAGTGCCCTTTCACCCGATACCACACACAGAACACGTGTAGTTAGGGCTTCCCATGTGGAAACAACAGTACCCCTCAGACCTGCATCTCCTACCACAGGCTTCTTTCTTCCCCATAAGTATGTATTATTCGCGCTGCGGTGAACGAGGTCTCATCTTTAGCATACTTATATGAGTACTAGTCTAATTGTTTTGCAACCAAGCGCAGTCGCTGCTATACCCAGCGCGATGAAGACCAGTTCACGGTCCATTTGCCCCTTGGATGGTGTGTAGTACTGAGCGAGTGTGGGCTTATTTAGTGGTTCCAGCTGTTTACCTGTTAGTAGGTAGTATTCTCTCGCTGCGTCGTCGACATCGTGGAATGTTTCAACGGCATGGCTCTCACGCCTGAGTTGTTCGTTAATGTAATCGATCCTCTGAACACGTTTTTTCGCGTACGTTCTCGGATTGCGCTGCTTGTAATTTCTCAATGGCAAGGTCGTGCCTCTTACGCTCTGCCTGTATCTTAGCCACGTATGACTCTCGTAGTTTCGAGAAGAGGAAATTACTCCCGGAAAATGCCAGGGCATTTACTAACGCCCCACCAACCATCATGGCGATCGTAGCCATCCTATATTTACTTCATAATATTTTCAGGTAGTATCCCTTGTTTTACTAGAATGTCCTTTGTGGCCATCGCCATACCAAGGTTCATTATGAGCATACCCATATCCTGCAGGTTGAAATCTAGCTTGATAGTCGGTTGTTTAACCATTTTTTGGTCAACCGAAATATCCTCTCAGCTGGCTGAACTGGCGACCACGGTGGCGTGGTATGCGTCGTTGATCTAACGTTTTCCCCTCAGACATTATGTATATGATATAAAAATATATTTTTTATAACATGATATGTGGGTTGACCTCTAATTGCGGGGGTTTCTCCCCGGGATCCCTGTGTCGTGTATATAACCATGAGATATCCACGGCAGCAGTTACGCCTACAACCAACAAGAGTCGAGTTGGGTTCAACGTGATACTTTTATGTTGGTGACACCACCTTTTTTAACCGGCAGCTACTCTCTTAGGATTCTTCTGCCTGGTCACTGTAGGAGGGTTCACCTCGGGAGGGTTCACCTCCCTGGGGGTCTCCCCCAACGTTGGGGTCTCCTCCCTGGGGGTTTGGGGTGGGGTCTCCCCCTTTGCAGTATCCATCTATACTATTATTATTATTTTTCCCCTCCTTAAATTGGCAATGCTTTGCCGTGATAATCGCCGCCGTCACCGGGGCTAACAACATACCGTATTTGTGGTACAGCACGCAGCTGATAGAGCTCAAGGCGTGTTCAATAAAAGGGTCTTTCTCAAGGGCCTCCCACAGGTAAAGTCGGCGCTCCGGGGGGATGGGAAGGAAGTATGACCCAATACCAGTGTATATCTGGGTCATAGCCGATCTTATAGTCTTCGTCATCTCGGCCCCGAGTCTAGCCTCGTATCTAGCGTACAGCTTATCGATTTCTTCGGTTGACATTTTGTGAATTTTATCGGGAGTGTAGTCTCCAAAGTAATGTTTGGCTTTGCCACCAACAGCCAATGCCACCAGTCTCTCTCGCTTATCATGACTCTTATCATCGCCCACTGGCACCAACAGTTGTTCGAGCAGTTCATCACAGTCCATCTTATAATGTGATAAGTAAGTTTTAGTTTTAACAATATAATACCCGATGCAGGCAAAACACAGCGAAATGAAGGTTAAGTTGCACCTGACGAACACTTCAAAAAAAGTCATAGCTTAGCTTTGCTTAGCATTTGCTTAGCTTTGCTTAGCTTTGCTTAGCATTTACTTAGCTTTACTTAGCATTGCTAAGCTAAAACAACAGGCCACAGGTTGGTCGGTCTTGAGCACGAGCTTAGCATGTTTAGTTTCAGCGAGCTGTTTCTTCACCCGTTCCCGTTCTAATTTGCTCATCACATCGTTCTCTCTCAAACACTCCTCGAACGAATCCCTGTCCTTGCAGTGAAATTAGGCCACCCATTGCGTCTGCTCCCTGAGGCCTTTCAACACCGAGTTGAACTTCTGCGTTAGCACCCAGACGCTGTGATTTGCTTTCAACCAGTCCTGCAGACGTGTTCCCAGGTCGACTCTGTGTACGTCCGGGTCCGTCATCACCCAAGGTCTTTCCGTGTACGTTCTATTCATTTGCAGAGTAGGGCACATTATAACGTTGTTGTCGAACACATCACTGTAGTACCCCTGCCTGGCCAGCTCCGTGATAGTGACCATGTCGAACTCCAGAGAGATGTTGTCTATGGTGTAACTGGCCTCATCACCGTTTGGCGTACGCACTTCTTTGCTGTAGTCGTTAAACGTTAGCTTGTATTCAAGCCTATCACCCAGCTCGGCCTGGTAAAACGGCGTGTGTCCCGTGAGCAACTGGAAGTCGAGCGGCATGCAGAACCTGTTCCTGTACGCTTGGGCGATGGCCTTTTCACCGTCCGATATCTTGTCACGCTGGTCTTGCGTGAAGCCATACCCCATGCGCAACTGTGTCGATTTGCTCATACCTTGATACACGCCATTGACGCCAGCTTCTCCTCGCTTCCAGAGGTCCCCGTGAGTGAAGATGAAAGATGTCGCTGCCTCGATGCTCAGCACCTCGTTACCGCTGATCTTGATGGTGGTTTTCTTGATGATGGCTCGACCTACGTTCTGCACTAGCTCGCGTTTGTCGTTGTCGGAGGTCAACGTGAGGTTGAACGCCAGTCGAACCATGCCTGGTACAATGAGGTCATTCTCACCAAGGTTTGGGAATCTAACCAGCAGCGTTTGATTCTGGTCTATCTTGCTGGGATTGTTGGTGATGGTCACCGACTGGCGCACAGCTCTGACGCCTAGAGGCTCTCTTGATCTTCTGAAAGGATCTAGTTTTCTACCATACATTGTTATATAAATGAAATATATAAGTTTTAATACTAAATAATGTCTGAAGGCGGTCATGAGTACATCCCTATGGATGATATGTGGGATGATAGTGCCCAGGCATTCGAGGGGGATGACACCACATTCACGCAAGGCAACGAACTCGTGAAGCAGGCCGTCAACGGGTTTTACGATGGCTTAAAAGGGGATAAAAATTACGTCGAGCCTATTCCAAGTGTTTTGTCGATGGCAAGGGCACGCTGCGATTGAGGGCTCACCCGGAGATCGATCTCATGAATAAGCGCACGAGAGAACCACTTGTCTTATCAACACTCGGCAGTCGCCATGGGGGTGACTTGATCCGCCATGAACTAGGCTTCATAGATTACGGGGGCACACGGCCTAAGCTTCCCCAGGAGGCCGTTCAAGATCTGCAAGACGTCAGGGGCGCCACATCGGATCAAGACATGACTGATAACATTGAAAAGCTGTTGGCCACCTACCATAAGAAACCCTTACCCGGGTTCGAATTTACCGTTCGGGAACTGTGGGGGCTGGACAAGGCCATGCAAACCATTCGCGGACATCTCGTGAACAACACGCCCAAACTGGACGCGATAGACGACCACATCGCCCATGAAAAGACCAAACTCGGTGAAACGGAGGACGAGCCTCTGAAAGCCACCATCGAGGAACGAATACGTAATTTGGAAGAGGAAAGGAAGACCCAGCTGGAAACGGCATCCTCCTTCCGAGACCAGCTTCGATCTCAGATCAGCCGTGCGCGGGAAACCGTTGATCGAGTCCTCTACCAAGACACCACGTTAGCTGACAGGATTTGGATCCTGTTCCGGGAGCAAGGGATCACCATCGCCAGCATTCTGACTGCATTGGGCTTCATGATATCAACCCTGGTGGTGTCATTGAGTGGGGGTACCCCCACGCCTGCCGGCGGCAGTGGCATACCACCAAAGACGTGGGGGCGTCAAAGACTGGATAAAAAAAAACACCTGAAATCCCTCGGGAAGGCCCTGGCTAAACTGGCTGGTAAGGCCGCCGAAGCCCTACCCGGCATCCTGGGTAGCATCGTCTCGTGGCTGCTGAGCGCTCTGGCTAAAACTGCCACGTGGCTTGGTTAAAACCTGTGGGCAGCCATCGTCACCGTGGCAGGTTTGGTGTACGTAGCGGCTAAGGAATTTTTAACCAAATGAGCCCCAAACTGACCGCTACCCCGCCAACCACCAGGGCTGTTTTACGGACGATGTGCTGCTGATTGGACGCCTGAACGTGTGCAGGCTGTGGGGGTGTTGGTTGAACCCTAGGCTCCGGGGGTGGCGCCACTATACCCGGGACGTGGGGGGTGTTAACATTGGGGTTGACGCCCAACTTTTGGTCCGCCGTGGCTATGACTATTTCGTTGTTGTAGCCCACAACTTTTTTTACTCTCAGCTGCATATCGCTCGGAGCCATGTACAGCCCCACGTCGAAGACGTAGTCGACTTTCGACCTGACGTATTCCAACACGTCTTGGTAGCGTTTGATGGCACTCGGGAGATCAACTGGAGAATTGATAGCATCCTCAACGTTAACAACAAACTGTTTCTGAGCGTCGTAAGCAGTCCCCTGACCGAGGATGTTGGAACGCGTTTGCGTCTGCGCACCCAACAGCGCCCACACGTACGTTCGAATCGAGTCGTTCAATCTGGTGACACCGGCACGAGTAAACCCTTTCGACGTGTCCAGCATGAACTTTTCCCTGTCATCCGCTGCCCCATGCTCGAACCTCCAGACTCGGTAATCCTTACTGTTGTCGAAAGCCATGTAACGGTTATCCCACTCGTTCGTTGTGAGGTGATGGTCTGACCTGGTAGTACACGTGGAACATGAACACAGACTGACTCAGCAGTCCACGCCGAGTGTCGGTCAATGTCACACCACACCCCGTTGTAGCGCACCACACCGCGAAGTTGAGTTGATTCTGCCAGAACTGCATCGGGTTGTTGAACCAAGCATGAACTACCTTGGCCTTAGTCACCGAAAACCTATTCCGATCGAACACATCTATGAACTGGGTGCCGAAATACAGTCCATCAGCGACTACGATCTTCATGTGGGGGAAATCTATGTCCACTATTATATAATGAGCATATATACTCTAACATGTACATAACACTTCCAGGAAATTTCGAGCGGCGAGGCCGTTCAGCTGACGCACGCGATCCGGTCAACTCGAAGTCGCACTCTGCGATATCACCTACCTACCGCGATGGACTAACATCAATGCCAACAACAATAAGCTGTTCGTCAGTGGAGCTTGCAGCCAGATAACTGACGGCTACTACAGCATGTGCTCTCTAAGCGACAAGGTCTTCAAACCCCTGGGAGCCGAACTCAAGATGAACGACTCAAACGGCACAGTGGTGTTAATCAACAACGGAAGAAACTCCTTGAGACACGGTCGACCATTGACGAAGACACTGGGTATGTCGCCTGACGAGATAAAACCAACAACTACCGTCACAGGCACGAAGTTACCCGACCTAGTACCGTACCGAGAGCTGTGCATTCATCTCGGCCAGGTGAGCACAACGGACAACATTCAAGGTGGGCACCCTTCCACGATAGTGAGAGCAGTACCGGTGAAAACAGAGAAATACAACGACGGTAGAACCGAGTCGTTTTCACAGCGGCAGTATAAGAGGTTAACCCAGGGCAACATCCCTGAGCTGATAATATCGGTGTTAGATATAAATCATAATCCCGTCAATATAGGATACCTCAGCATAACGCTGCACATAAAATGATCAGTGCACAAGGCCCCGGAATGAAGTTGAAAAAATGCATCAATGCGGGGATCTCCGACCTCGGGGACACGCGCGGATTTGACGACCCCGGAGTAGATGGTAAATTGTACGCCTTGCAACTGAAAAACAACATTTACAAACGCGTTGAAGTTCCCTCCGGTGGAGCCCTAGGTGATATAGTAGATACCTCAAGAGCGGTCGTCAACACTCGGTCCACCCTAGTCAACACCGGTGATGATAAATGGATAATCTACCCATCGTTCGGGGGCAAACTGTTCGACTTAGACGATGTTGAGAGCACTACCGTCGCCCGAAACAAGCCATATACGCTCGTCTTCACCGAAGATGACAAGTGGGTGTTGTTACCCGATAAAAGCGACTGGTTTCTCAATATTGGGCTCTGTCTCCCTACGTGTTGATGGATAACAAAGACAACTACCTAAACAAAGTTGTGAACAACAGAACCCTGCTCGTGGCTTACGTCCCGGATCAGAGGCGTAGTGTAATCATCAGCCCAGTCTCCAGTATGGCAGCCCACATGCTATCTGGTAAACCGGGAGTGCAAGACGTGACATTGCAGTTGGTGTCTGAATTTGCTGGCGTGGTCAACATCCTGACGAGCCTACCGGATAACGCCACTCTGATCATCAAAGTCTACCTAGGGAAACCATCGCGGGATGATGTCGGAATCGTGAAGGGGATCAAACTCGGGTGGGCGAAACGACACCAGTATCACGTTTGCACCGTTTACGTGCGTGTGGGTGTCGACTCCAAAACCAGTCTGCAGGGAGTCACAGTGATCGTGGAAGACACGATATCACTAACCAAGATCTTCCTACCCGACAACCTACACTTCATGGGGGTGAAGTTAACCCCTGAACTATTATCAGAAAACCAGTTGGAAACTATATCGTAATAGTATTATAGCAATGACCAGGCATCACCCCAACGCTACGCTTAACGACCTAGGGGACACGGAGGGATTCGATCAGCCTGATGAGGAAGGTGGCTCATACATCCTACACTTGAAAGACAACGTTTATAGGCGGGCGGCAATGGCCGATCATCTACCCAACCCAAGACTCGGGGGCCTAGGAGGCACAAGGGGGTTCGATCAGCGTGGCGAGGAAGACACCTCGTACGTCCTGCACTTAAGAGGCGGTGTGTACGTGCGGCGGCATCTGCACTACCACTTTATAGAGCCCGAATGGTGGTTCAACATAACCCTCACTGCACCTTATGTCTCACTAGACAAAGATGGCTATGTCTCTGAAATTAGGAACAACAGCATTTTGCTCACGTCTTTCATTCCAACTCTTGAAAGGATGACAGTTTCTAAAACACCACTTCGGCCGAGGGTGGGCAACATGTTAGTTTCATCCAGGCAGTCTCAGTTAAAAGCCACCCACCCCGATGCCATAGCAGGGGCTAGGGCTGTGGCCCCAGGCTCCACACTCATCATAGAAGTCGTTTGCAAGGGTAAGTTTGTTGAACCGGGCTGGCCGTTACGATCAACACACCTACAACTTTTACCTGGCTTGGGAATATGTTGGGGTGACTTTCGATTTGAAGGTGCCGTACCTTGCCGTATCACTATACGATTGGGGGTCCTCCAACAGCGATTACTACCCCCCTTAGTAAGCCACGGCGAAGTTGAAATAGATCAGGAGTTACCTATTGACCCTTCCCGTGTCTCCACATACGAGAATCTAAGTCTTATGAGCCTCAAGTACACTGATCAACTATTAGATGAGTCCCAATTAAAAAAATGTTTCGTCAGATATATTATAGGCACACAGGATGGGGCTATACCCAGTCGTAGAGGAAGTAGCGAAGACCCTGGAAACCGTAGGCGCGATCCGCTTGAGACAGTTATGTGATGTAAAACGCCAACTAGAACAAGACCGTGACATCCGGAAAGCACTATATAAGAAGTACCATAGGGCTTTCAATGCCGTGGACGGGACTGATACTGCCCTTATGACAACCAGCATGGGACTAGGGGCGGCAGGTGTTGGGTGGTTAGCTACCATCGTGGCTGCACCTATAGTGCTAGGTATCGAAATAACAGCTGGGGTGGCAGGGGTGTTAGGGTTGGTGCTTAAGTTTGCATCACGCAGACTGCATCGTAAGGCATTGAAACACGACGAGATCAGGGTTCTGGCCGAAGCAAAGCTGAACACGGTAAGTGAGCGTATTTCAGCAGCACTCACTGACAGTAAGATCTCAGAGGAGGAGTTTCGTTCAATCCTCTCTGAACTCACAAAATATAACAAAATGAAACGAGATTCGATCCAAGTCTCGTAAGTCTGCTATCAGCGAGGACGAGAAAAAAAAGTACATAGAACAGGGGATACAAAAAGCCCAGCAAGCCTTTATTACGAACACCAAAGAGATCATAGCCGATTCACATTAAACTGTTTCATCGAGGTCAACGTGACATAGCGGCACAGTAGTGCCACGTGTGGGCGAGAAATTAACGGGGGCTCAAAAAGTAGTAGATACAATGGTGGCGAGATCTAAGGGCCTGACAAAAGCTTTATTTGTGAAATAAGGCTTTGCAGAGGCTTTTGTTGGACTTGATCCAGGACTATCATTGTATATACTACTTGCTAAGCTGGATACCTATTACCAATATGAATTATTTATCAAATTTGCCAAGGAAACAATTAGTTGACATTTGTTGGTTCCTTATGTTGAAACAACGTTGACAACTAAACGAATCTCGACTAACTTTCTTTGGTCGCATAAACGTTGAATCAACGTTTATGAAAGGTTGATCAACCAAGCAACCAAAAGTCAACGTTGATTAAACGTTGACTCAACGTTGTGTGCCCGCTGGGATGTCTCAAAAGGTCCGGGAGACTAAAACTGAAAACGTCGGGTTAGGGAATTCTCGTCATAGTCGTGAAGACACTGTTGTAGTCACGTGAGAAGCGCCCCTTTTAGCTGTAAGTTTTTGATGGGAGCAACTTGATCGCGTGTACTGTTTGTCCGCTTGTCATATCACAACCATATTCCGACGTTGTGGCAAGCTCGGCAGTGTTTCAAGCTTTAAGCGGGTTTCAGTGGGTGGCTTTGTTCGAGGTAGCCGTAGGACGCGGACCACGTTGCTGCCAATACTGTGGGGAATGACTCTACTGACTAACGTGGAGAATGCATTATTGTCTGACTGTGTTCCTCCAGTGGATCGTGTGAAGGGGTCGTTTGGAAGGAGAGCTATGGGAGTCAGACACCCATTCGCTGGATGTCGAAAATGTCGTATATCTCCAGAATGAAGACTATTGACTACACACATGGAAAAGCATGGGTTCATGCTTTCTATGACTGCCGCTTTCTCGGGTCTTGCACACGAAGAATACAAATAAATAGTAAAATAATACTCCAAAGTGTTGAACGAGGACTGAACCTGGAAGGGAACATTTACGGTGATAATTACCTGAGACATCGTAAAATACTGCGACCTTGCATTCAGAAACAGTATCGACCCTTATGTGCTGAAAATGTGGGAGTTACACAACTCGGTGACGATTGGCAGAAGGACATGTAGGCCTTTTGCGAGACAAGCATAATCCTTTGCCAAGTGGTCAAGGGGAGGCCACATGTCGTATACTGCTGGTAACATGTCACTTATATCCTGTAGGCACCCTTCCCATGAGTGTTTCCAAACAGGAAATAGTCATCAATCTAAGACATTCACAAATGACTCCAGCCTCAGAATTTTGCGAAAAAGAGTTTCAAGAGTTAAGTGATATTGGGCAAGGCGCACGCAAGGGCCATTGGCATAGAAAGATATTGATACAAATAATACCGCTATGCCAATTTAAAGTATTGTTTAGGATGCAATGATGCATAAAGTCACAATTTGATACATATCTTGATACGCTACACAAACGATACATTGATAGGACAGAACTTCAGCATGAAGGCAATGAACTGAAATACAGACTGTAATGACTACATCACAAAAGAGTAACGTGTACCCAAAATTGTTCCAGTCAACACATATGTAGGAGACACTGTTTTTTCACGATCATGCTTACTGCTAATTGGACAAGGTTTTATTTTGTTTCTTAGGTAGTACGTATCCTCATGTATCGCGAAACAGCTATTTCGTTAGTACAATATGTGTCTGTAAACAATACACGACTTACCTTGACAGATGGCTACAAGAGATAATGATCACAAAACTCTACCTTTAGAGTCAGGTACAAACCTTTGGGCTCATCTGGAAGATGATAGGTCTTGGACACAGTGGATTGAAGACTGCTGTGGTACTTTATCAACAGTTGCTTGTCTACCAGGTGGCATTTCATTCGGACACCAATACTTAATGAGAAAGTTTGAAAATAGGCTGCTTCAGCTGAAGCATTCTTTGCCGAAGCTTACAGAGATCGCCAACAGTAGAGAGAAATTTAGTTTAAGAGACCGTTCTCTTAAACACTGCAGTACTCTGTTGGCCCAGCTAAATCATGTCAGGCCTTCGATTGTCTAGATACAGATCACATGAAGTTTAATTAGAGCTAAATGTGAGGCTTATGTATATAACGTGTTGCAGCAGTCAAAGCCTGGCATTCATTTAGAGACAGTTGTCAAGCGAGCATATGCCTTGTGGTGTCGCTGTCAAAACTGTGTTATTAGTGATATGGATTATGGATCAACTATTGAAATTGAGTGGTTTCACCTCACTGAGCGCTTTACGGATTCTGTTTGAGACTACTGTTTTAGGTCTAATTCTACCCGTGAAGGTCCGGGTTAGAATATTGATCTTTAGCAACCCATGCTTGTCGTAAGAGGCGACTTATGACACGCGTGTCATCGGTTCCCAATTCCGCAAATCGATGCTCATGCTGTTGATCACTGGATTATCTGGTCCAGACTCGATTATTTACAGACCGCAGCCATATAGTTGGAATATTGCTGAGTGCGGCGTAAAACTAAACTCACTCACTCACTTAAGTTCTATTCTTGAACCCATAGCAGTGCATTCTCTCACGACTACGCAATGACGTCACGACTATAACGAGGTAGAATTGAATAACTGAGAAGTTTGCTTGTGGTTCAACCGAGTCGGGAAGTAAGTAGTGCTTCCGTTTTCATGTCTGCTGGAGTATCCGTTATTAGTTTGCTGAGTACTTTGAAGACCCGTGCACGATGTACTTCTCACATGACCTGACTATGACTCGGTAAAGCCACAATCAATCTGATGTCTCGTTTATTTATCACATTATCAATGCAGAACATTAACCTAGTTACAACTATATCAGGGATATAATATCTCAAACTAAACAGATTTATATTAAGACATGTATTGATTCTTTAGCTCATAACCGTAGCACTATTGCAACAAAAACCAGTCCAAAATACTATGGATCAGTGGACTTGTAGTGAATGTTTTGTTTGTTTTAACAGTTTTTGCTGGAAGTACAGGGAACACATTAAAGCCCGAACTCTGGACGGTGAGTTTACGATCGTTGGTGGGTAACTGTTATTGTGCGATAAACGATCGCAATAGGAAAGGTACGATACTTTATAGAACAACTTCTTATATTATGATGCAACGTTTCGGTATAGATTCGTATACCGTTGTCAAGCACTCTTCAGTCGGTCACACCTACTTCAAGCCAATCAAGACGTGATGAGGTCATAAAACGACGAACTGTGTTTTGCCAAAGTCGGTTGTAATTAGGCTAAAACTGATGACGAAAACCCCAAATGCATCCTTTGAGTTGGATTTTGCAGTGGCATAGGACTTGCATTATAAAGCGGGCGTTACGTTATGTATATCCAAAAGTGATTGGTCGCTTCATAAATGAATGACGAATTATAACTGCCTTTTCCACATATGGAATGATGTTTATACCAACAGTCATTATTGAATGCCAGTCACGGATATATGCAAGCTATGTAAATAAACGAGTCTTGACAGTAACTTATGCTATGATAAATGTAAAAGACATAACCCGTTTCATCATCATAGTAAATCCCTTCTTAAAGCAAAATTCATTGTACAAATTCGACTGTCTCATGTATTCGACTGTATCATTGATAAATGTGAATCATTTTCAAAAAGAATGTTGATACCTGGTGTTCGTAATAGGTGAACCAAGCATGCTCAACTGGCGGTGCGTGTCACAAACACAGACAGAGGCAAATAGAATTGTTTTCAAAAGATCATGTCCAAATGAAGTTGTGTAGTTTAGTCTGTTTTGCTTCACTAATTAGCCACTAATTTGGAAGCGGGAAAATGTCCTTAGGACTTGAGTACGTGACCGTTATTGAAAGATATCTACACTAAATATACATTTCAAACCCTAAATGCAGAATAGTAGAAGTTCGTGTTTGCATGCATTAAACTAATCATCAAGATGACGAACATACGTGGCGATTGAGATAATGCCTACTTCTTTTTCCTTATGCCAAGCATTGACTTTGGTGATATTTCTGAATAACTTCACAAACTGTTTTCTCAATAACATTCAAATGATATCAAATTCATTTTTGCCAAATTGTCCCATACCTTGAAAGATGAAACAAAAACTAAAACTATAGACCCCACGTTTTCCACCAAACGAGCAGCAGTGACATCCAGTCAACCAATAACAGTCATCAAAGTTGACCAGCATAACAATGTTGTCGCCTTTTATTTCAAGCACATGCTGTTGGGCACATATATCACTAACTCTGAATACCTAAAGAGATAACTCGAAATAGTTGCACGTGGTAAAACAGAATGCTATGTATATACTGCCATGTGAAATGATTTCAGGTATACGACTGGACCAGTATTATGCATCCTCTGCGCCGTAAGAGTTTGGTGAGTATTGTCACCTTTGTATTAGTTAAACGAATTCTTTCAACTTTCTACCAAGAGCAAACTTCAAGTTCAATATGCACAACCTTCTACTTCTGATTTTGTGTTCACAGCTTACCTGGGATGTGCTTCTATAATGTCTATTGCTTTTATGAATCAATATTACAAAAGGTATATAAATTTCCATCAGGATCACATCAATGTTCTATTAGCTGTTCACCAATCACATATATACTAACGGAACAAAAGTAAAAAATAGAAAAGTATAGTACTTTATGGATAACAACTTCTATATTTGTATGATGCGACGTTTCGGTACTTCTTCTTGTACTGTTGTCAGGAAAGGGGCAACAAAACCGAACTTATATACATGTAACAGGGATTAAGTAAGACAGGATGAGGGAATACATCAAAGGGATTAACAACAACAACAACAATGGGATAATGTAATAATAAATCAATGGGAGGAAGCCAGGTTGAGGAGGCGGGACAAGGTATACATAGCAGATGGGGTAGGTAATAATACAATAACAATGGGAGGAAGCCAATGTTGAGGAGGCAGAACAAGGTATACATAGCAAATGGGGTAGGTAATAATACAATAACAATGGGAGGAAGCCAATGTTGAGGAGGCAGAACAAGGTATACATAGCAGATGGGGTAGGTAATAATACAATAACAATGGGAGGAAGCCAAGGTTGAGGAGGCAGAACAAGGTATACATAGCAGATGGGGTAGGTAATAATACAATAACAATGGGAGGAAGCCAAGGTTGAGGAGGCAGAACAAGGTATACATAGCAGATGGGGTAGGTAATAATACAATAACAATGGGAGGAAGCCAATGTTGAGGAGGCAGAACAAGGTATACATAGCAGATGGGGTAGGTAATAATACAATAACAATGGGAGGAAGCCAAGGTTGAGGAGGCAGAACAAGGTATACATAGCAGATGGGAGTAGGTAATAATACAATAACAATGGGAGGAAGCCAATGTTGAGGAGGCAGAACAAGGTATACATAGCAGATGGGGTAAGTAATAATACAATAACAATGGGAGGGAAGGCAATGTTGAGGGAGGCAGAACAAGGTATACATAGCAGATGGGGTAGAGTAATAATACAATAACAATGGGAGGAAGCCAATGTTGAGGGAGGCAGAACAAGGTATACATAGCAGATGGGGTAGGTAATAATACAATAACAATGGGAGGGAGGGAAGCCAATGTTGAGGAGGCAGAACAAAGGTATACATAGCAGATGGGGTAGGTAATAATACAATAACAATGGGAGGGAGCTAATGTTGAGGAGGCAGAACAAGGTATACACCTGCAGATGGGGTAGGTAATAATACAATAACAATGGGAGGAAGCCAAGGTTGAGGAGGCAGAACAAGGTATACATAGCAGATGGGGTAGGTAATAATACAATAACAATGGGAGGAAGCCAAAATAGGTATAGGAGGCAGAACAAGGTATACATAGCAGATGGGGACAAAAGGTAATAAGATTAATACAATAACAATGGGAGGAGGCCAAGGGTTGAGGGAGGCAGGAACAACTATGAATGAGATGGGAGGGGGTGGGAAATCATACAATGCCAGACACAATGGGAGGAAGCCAGTGTTGAGGAAGGCAGACTCAAGGTATACAAGTATGGGGTAGGTATTAATGATACAATAACAATGGGAGGAAGCCAACAATGTTGAGGAAGCGGAAGGAGACAGAACAATGGTATACATAGCAGATCGGGAGGAGGTAATAATACAATAACAATGGGAGGGAATGCCAATGTTGAGGAGGCAGAACAAGGTATATACATGAAAGATGGGATAGGTAATAATGACAATAACAATGGGAGGAAGCCAAGGTTGAGGAAGTAGAACAAGGTATACATAGCAGATGGGGTGGAAGGTAATAATACAATAACAATGGGAGGAAGCCAATGTTGAGAGGAGGCAGAACAAGGTATACATAGCAGATGGGGTAGGTAATAATACAATAACAATGGGAGGAAGCCAATGTTGAGGAGGCAGAACAAGGTATACATAGCAGATGGGGTAGAGTAATAATACAATAACAATGGGAGGAAGCCAATGTTGAGGAGGCAGAACAAGGTATACATAGCAGATGGGGTAGGTAATAATACAATAACAATGGGAGGAAGCCAATGTTGAGGAGGCAGAACAAGGTATACATAGCAGATGGGGTAGAGTAATAATACAATAACAATGGGAGGAAGCCAATGTTGAGGAGGCAGAACAAGGTATACATAGCAGATGGGGTAGGTAATAATACAATAACAATGGGAGGAGGCCAATGTTGAGGAGGCAGAACAAGGTATACATAGCAGATGGGGTAGGTAATAATACCATAACAATGGGAGGAAGCCAGTGTTGAGGAGGCAGAACAAGGTATACATAGCAGATCGGGTAGAAAATAATACAATAACAATGGGAGGAAGCCAATGTTGAGGAGGCAGAACAAGGTATACATGGCAGATGAGGTAGGTAATAATACAATAACAATGGGAGGAGGCCAATGTTGAGGAGGCAGAACAAGGTATACATAGCAGATGAGGTAGGTATTAATGATACAATAACAATGGGAGGAAGCCAATGTTGAGGAGGCAGAACAAGGTATACATAGCAGATGGGGTAGCTAATGATACAATAACAATGGGAGGAAGCCAATGTTGAGGAGGCAGAACAAGGTATACATAGCAGATGGGGTAGGTAATAATACAATAACAATGGGAGGAGGCCAATGTTGAGGAGGCAGAACAAGGTATACATAGCAGATGAGGAAGGTAATAGTACAATAACAATGGGAGGAGGCCAAGGTTGAGGAGGCGGAACATGGTATACATAGCAGATGGGGTAGGTAATAATACAATAACAATGGGAGGAAGCCAGTGTTGAGGAGGCAGAACAAGGTATACATGGCAGATCGGGTAGGTAATAATACAATAACAATGGGAGGAAGCCAGTGTTGAGGGGGCAGAACAAGGTATACATAGCAGATGGGGTAGGTAATAGTACAATAACAATGGGAGGGGTCAGAACAAGGTATACATAGCAGATGGGATTAATTGGCAATGATGGCTGGAGTGCTCTGTTCTGTTGTTTTAGTCATTTCATTGTAGGCGGATGGAATGAGGTATTCTTGGTCTCTGTTGAAAAGTTGCTATCCATAAAGTATTATACTTTTCTGTTATCCATAAAGTTATATACTTTTCTATTATCCATCAACTTTTAAATAATCCCAATCAAACGGAACAAAAGTAACTGTGCAAAACATAAAATTACATAAGAAAATTTAAAAGTACCCAAAATTAACATGTAGCAAAGCACTTTGCATGCCATTTGCTGTCAACTGATGAACGGTTGATTATTCTTCAACCGCGTACGACATGCCCCGGCTAACAGAAAATCAGCCTCTGGAGCCGCGCCGTAGGTATGGTGGAGACTGCCTCGGGCCGGCGTGACAGCCACTTTCGGCTGACCCATCTAAGAAATCGATTCCAGACTGTCAGTGACTGCTTGGACCATTCCAGGCTTACGTCCAATCAGTTCTGTCGAAACTGGCGATTGGGCGTTACTACATCCTACCACAGTTACCCATCATTGCCGTTCCACATTGTCAGGGGAGATGGTAGCTCTGGCTCTCCACTCGCTTAGTCCGTTGCAGGATGCTAAGTCATGGAGGGAGGACGACCTGACTCCTAATTAAACACATTACATCCATGTACTGGCACACATGCATTCAAGCATCAACGAAACACCAGATTCAATGGTCACGTAGGTGTACTCTGTCTCAGTCCAACTCTATAACTACAACTTCAACACCAGACATGGCAGGTTTGTACCATACGGGAGACTGAGTGACGTGGATTGGCTTCCGAGAATGTTAGCTCGTACTCTCCAAACTGAGCTCCTAGTGCCAAACATGTCTTTTTAAATGGTCGAGTCTGACCTGATGTTTGATCACATGTTTCAACACATCTGTCTGATTCGTTAACAACTGTATCTAACCCTGACTCATGTGTTTTGTAATTTTCCTCTGACAACCTTGTCGTGTCCTTGCCTCGCGAAAGCTATGGCAAAGATCACGTCTCTCTGTTTATCTTTTCTTATTCCCGACTTAATGTCTCAATTCTATGTTGAACCGTTCATGAGCCAAAGGTTATCACTCCTGAGTAGGACTGTAAATCTAAATACGGAATCTGATGTGATTCTTGAACGGTTTAGGGATACATTTTTACCTTATAACAGTTCCAGGACTGTACGTAACCGACTGAGAGAACACAACATCTGGCCCCGACGGCATGCAATACGTCCCATTTCGCTCCAACGTCACCGACATGTGCATACAGCATCTACGGTACAGGAGACAAGATTGGGAGGGGTGTTTTGTTCACTGATGAGGCGAGATTTCATCTGGCAGGGCAAGGGTATGCCAGGTGAACGGTATGCTGATGCGTGCGTCGACAGTTTGGTGGCGGGGCTTTATGCTATGGGGAGACATCACATCTCATGGTCGGACACCACTTGCCATTTCCGATGGCAATCTTACAGGTCTGCGATCTAGGGATGAGATCATTGGGCCTCGTGTGCAGCCGTTCATTCAAAGATAGAGACGTAACTTCACGTTTCAGCAAGATAATGCTCGTCTACATGTCACTCGTAGAGATTTCCTGAGACAGCAGAACATTCCGGTACTCCGATGCCAGCTGTTTTTTTCCGGATCTTTTTTTCCTTATCGAGCACGTCTTGGATGAAATGGGGGACGTTTTCGTCAAGCCCTGAATCACCCACTGACGTTAGCTGAATTGGGCCAAGCGTTGGTTCAGACATGGAACAACATTCCCCAAGCTTTCTTCAATCGTCGTTTTTTTGTTTTTTTGTTGTTGTTATTTGGGTTTTTTTAAAGGTCACATGCAACGTAAAACACAACTTTGCAGATTCTGATACCTTTCGGTATGGACTTACCGAAACAAATCATCAAAAATGCAAATTCAACTTATAAAGTTGAAAAATAACGCGATGAAAAAAACCGCGCGAAATCGTAGTTCAAACGATTCACTAATTTTCCCCCGACTTTTCGGGGAAAAACTGGTTTCAACAGCTGGGCTGCGCTCATAGCACGTGCGCAGTGAAATAGGTTCGCGCAACTTGGAAGCGGGCTGTCCGGTGAATACTCGGTGAAGGCTTTGGTGTGAGCTATTTTCCTAATGTTTTGTTGATATCTCACAGGCGCGAGCTTTCTATATGTTATGACAGTAAATTAACTGTTTATATATTTTCATTTGTCTATTTCACCAGACGTTCTTCTTACCGAGTCACTTTCTCAGTTCGATACTTAAAAGCAATGTCATTATTTAGCGTTGACACAATTTCTAAATGTGATATAGATATGTCGTTGTCACAGACAAAACTCAATGTCTTGTTTTATTGACACCTGTGTGTCTGCCTGCCTGTCTGCTAATGACAATATTCAATACACAACTGCGATCACTGACCACATGCAATTTGAACTTAACACCAGTCAGGCTATACACCATAAACAAAACGCATTGATTTATGGCCCGAGTTCGGTCTCTGTCACATTATGTAATTACACAGACAGGCAGGTGTGATACTTGAACACATGACATGTTATGATGTCTGTTGATTGCAAAATGTTATGCACAAAAAATGAGCATGTATTTACAAAACCCAACATCTCTATATACACACATAATGAGCCGTGAGGGCATCTGCAAATGAACCAGCCGTTACACTTGAGTGCACACAAACCCGCTCTGACTGGGTTCGGTATCCCGGCTGCTTCGTTTCTTGGGAAGTAAACCCAAGTACAAAATATTGCACTTTTGATTTCCAATTGTACGCTTATAATTTTGTTTTTATGTTTTTTTCATAACCAGCAATGTATATTATATGTCATGAATAAGTGATATTTGTGTTTTAATTATGTTTGTTTTTTTGGTTGCATGTGACCTTTAAGTAATGATTAAGGAAAACACCACAAACCATGTTATTATCATTTTGTATTACAAAATGGCATAGCATCAAATAATGCACAGTTACTTTATTCCAGTAGTATAGTGTGGCAGATTATGGTATTATATTCTTACATTAAAATTACAAGGAATACAATGATCACAAAATGATAGTCAAGAGAAACGACAAACCCTTTTTCACATCCGAAAAATGTCTCTGCTTAAAGCACAATCGATTTACAATTCTGACTGACCCTGCATTCAGTAGTATTACAGCACAGTCTCTAAACTGTTCTATGCCCAGTGCTCTTCCTGATTTACATCAACCAACTCTCTCTGATCAGTGACAAGTTTTTAATACCACACTTTTCCTATGCTGATGACAACCAACTCCTGACAAAGTTCAGACCAAATAATGCCCAATCAACGTTGAAAGAGATTGAGAATTGTACTTGGAAATCAAGACATGAATAACGGGCAGAAAACTAAAACTGAATGACACTAAAAGAGAGGTTCTCCTTGTTGGGAAACCAAAGAGCTTGGAGAAATTTAACATCGATGGTGTGAAGATTGGTTCAGCTAACATCACACCGTCAGTTTTGATAAAAGATCTTGGTGCTTATATTTATTCGGGCCTGTCTCTAGATTCGCATGTGGATAAGTTGTGTCATACCTGCTATTACCACCTCAGACTCATTGGGACGATTAGGAAGCACATCACAATGGAAAGTGCCCTCACTCTTGTGAGATGCCTTGTAACATCCAGATTGGATTACTGTAATGGCCTTCTATACGGACTCACCAACGGACATCTCAATAAACTACAAAAAGTCCAAAATACAGCAGCACGTATTATATCCCTTACCACTAAATGAGACCATATCACCCCTGTACTCTCATCATTACACTGGCTTCCAATCAAGTTCCGGATTGACTTCAAACTTCTAAGCATTGTGTATAAATGTTTGCATAATCAAGTTCCTTCATATCTCTCTGAACTTCTCACTGTGTACTCCCCTACCAGAACTCTCAGATCTCAAGACCAATGTCTTCTCTCCATTCCCAAAGGTCTCCTTTCTTTCTTATTCAAGAGGTCTTTCCAGTACGCTGGTCCTACTCTGTGGAATTCTCTCCCTCTCCACATAAAGCAGTCTCCCACATTGGAAACTTTCAAAATTAAGTTGGAGACTTTTTCCAAAGCCTATCCATAAAATCAATCTTTCTGTCATCAATTTCAATGTATACTTATTTTACTATTTTATCCTCTGTATGCATTGTATGTATGCTTTTATGTAGCGCCTTGAGCATGTATCAGTGGGTGGAAAATGGCGCGCTTAAAATATCCATTATTATTATTATTATTATTAGGCAACCCATAGGTTGACACCATGAGCTACGACTACAAAGCATGTATTTGTGAGTCACTATCAATACCAGGTGAGCGTATCCTGCCCCGCCGGAGGCACTCGTCGTAGTCATATGCAAAAGACTTGTCAACTATCCATCTGAAATAATTCGAGAACGTATGGAAAAACGCCCCATATTGGTAAAAATCAAAACAGGGAATTGCATCGGACATCTTTTATCACTGGTGCATCAAATTTTGAAATGTTCGCCACATGTCTACCAGAAAATCTTTTGAAAGCTTTAATGAGGCCTTAAATGTTGTAACCTTGATCACACAACTTCTGAGCAAGAGTTGTATGACACTCTTTGAAATCTCTGTACAAAGAGCATGCTCGATTGTACCTAACAAACTGTGAAAAGTAAACGCCAAATGCTGGAGCTGTTTCAATATTGTTCGACTTGAAAGGAAAGTTGACGAGCTGTTTCAATATTGTTCGACTTGACAGGAAAGTTGACGAGCTGTTTCAATATTGTTCGACTTGAAAGGAAAGTTGACGAGTGGAAAATGAAATCAACCCTTTTGTCATACCGCCTTGTGGAGAAAAATCACTCGTAACAACTACACGTGTACCTACACGCCAATTGCCAATATTCCGTGCATGTATTACACTAACTAATTTAATTTTGTTTCAGACACGGGACACTCGGCGCACACAATGATGTTCCTGCTTATGCTTCTCATTCTACAAAGTAAGTATGACACTTAAATATTAGGGACATCAAACAAATAAGCTACCGTTTATTATAACCTACAGATACAGCATTCTTAAAGTCTTCGTCTTTTATCATAAGTACAATGATGCCCCCAGAGATCAACGTCACGTGGTCATAAACCCGTAATCAGTGATGAATGTCGCATGCATTTCCTCTCCTGTTCCAAACTGCAGCTGAACTACGGTTTTACGGCCTAAACATCCATGTTCCTGTTTCAGTGTCTGTTCAGGACCCGTGTCCGAATGACAAATATCGCAACTGTCTTCAGGGAAACTGCACCAGGACAACGACTGGTAAAACTGAGTGTGCCGAGGGTTGTGTAAGAGGTTTCTTGGGAACCGGATGTCGCATCCCATGTCCTGAACACTGTGAGATGTGTGACCGATTTGAGGGGACATGCTTGATATGTTCTGGTGATGTCAATGGAGACTACTGTAACAATACATGTGACGCTATATGCCACGGATTTCATTGTAATAAAGATGGAACCTGTTCTAACTCAACATGCCAGGACGGATGGTATGGGCCTAACTGTAGCAATCAGTGCAACCAAACGTTCCTGAGATGTGGAAAAACTGATAGAGGGTGTATAGCATGTAAACATGGCTTCTATGGAATGGACTGTCAGTTGGGATGTAATAAATATGGTCTTGCAGGAATTCAGATGCAGGAAACGTGCCTCTCTAGTTGTGCAACGGATCATGGTGAGTACATAAAGGATTTCATCAATGTATGTTGAAGGCCAACACATGTTTAAGGATTGAACATCTTGTTACCGTGCATGGGTCTCAGCATTAACCCCCAATGTCCCTCCCTTTTAGCCCTCACTTTGATGTCGAATGTGCGGAAAATTTCCTGTTTCCTGTTTGCTGAAAATGAGCTTTCAAAATTGAGAACATATTTTACATATTACGAAATCGCGATTCACGGGGATATTTGGTGTATATTGCGAATGTTTAATGTAAACATCGGATAATTACTCGGAGGATTGAATATCTAAAATAGCATGATCATGCAGTCTAAGTAAACTTAGGCTCAGTATTATTCGTTACACTGCTATACGGAGTCTAACAAACCCTCATTATATGTAAAACAGGTGAAGTTCTGTCGAATACATTGCAATACTACACCGCCCATTGTGTCTTGTTCATTATAAACAAGTGCTCAAAAGAAACTATACACCGTAAAAATATTACGTGAAAATTCTCAAATAAAAATGAAGTGATAAACCATACTGAACCCTGTCACACACGTACATACACATCCTTTCTGGGAACAAACGGCGAAACAAGTCAACAAATTGCCTAAACGTCGCAAAAAATCCAAAACGACTTTTTCTGATGTAACACAATATGCACGTGCATATACTGACTGTATAAAACAGCCTACGCGACATGTGAGCAACGCAGTAGTAAAAAGAATACAAAACGATGCCCCGTTTGAGGCAAATCGAACGAGAGAGAGAGAGCTATCGGAAGGGCCCAACAACGGGCTAACACATTGCCAGAACCTTGGGCTGCACCCGAGAAACTGTCATCAGACTGATGCAACGACTAAGACAAACAAGCAATACGTCAGACAGGCCTAGGAGTGGTCGACCACATGTGCCAACGCCCAGTGATGATCACCACACCTGGACAATTCATCTGAGAAATCATTTTGTAACGGTGACGTCAACAGCAGCGACGGCCCCAGGACACCGTGTCAGTCGACATAGTGTACCGGTGACTAAGAGAACATGGTATTCGAGCATGTCGACCCTACCGCGGAGTGCATCCGACGTAGTCGACTGACATGGGCCAGACGAGTTCGACGTTGGGAGATGCATGATTGGCAACGTGTGATGTTCACCGACGAGAGTATGTTTTGCCTGTTCAGTAATGACAGCCGTTCTCTTGTCTACAGGCGAGAAGTGGACGTTTAGCCCGACCATTTGGAACCGGAAGCAGGATGGTGTGGGGAGATACGAGACTTGTGATTAATCATGGCAACCTGAATGCTCGAAGATACAGGGATGAAGTTGATGCTGTTGCCATTTATCCAGCTACAATTATGTGGCATTTTCTACCAGCACGATAACGCAAGGCCGCATACAGCAAGACTGAGAAACGACTTTCTGCGTAACGCTAATATCGTTGATTTGCCGTGGCCAGCATGTTCTCCCGACATGAGTCCGATAGAACACTTATGGGACTACCAGCGCCAACTGTCACCGCTCAACACCTGGAGCAGGAATGGCAGCGGATCACGCCTAACGTCATTTGTTGTCTTACGACATGATAATGCGTCGTCGTCGACGTTTTTGCGTGTATTTAAGCCAATGGAGGTCACAATCACTATTGTTTCACATTTGATTACATTTCGTAGAAAAAAGCGCCTTTTGAGTTTGTATAAAAGTTCAGACTATGATTCCACGTATCTTTCAATCATTATGTCAGTCAAACGGTACTTTCGACTTTATATGAAATGAAAAATTATGTACCTTTGCTGTAGAATTGAATTCTCTATTAAATTAAATAAGATGTTTATCTATATATATGCTTTTGTATACTGTATACTTTCTTTTGAGCACTAGTTTTTGCGTATATATCCTACGATGTGTAATATTCAGTGTTTCAACTTTCATATCAACATGTTAGTGAACAGCAATTTCATGTAATGTTCTTAGTTGTACTAAATAAATTACTTAAAGAAAGTTATAAATGGTTATATACTTTATTAAATATTTATAGTGATTGTGCTTATCTACAGCAAATTTTCTCCAAGTGACCTAGTGTTAAGCATTGCGCAGTTCTGTCACCTTATTTTGATGCGTGTGTGACCTCTGTTGTGTGTGACGTCAGAGAGGAAAATCAACTTTCGTCATTTATGGCAAGCCATTTGATACATTGAATATATGACGTTATACATAAGCATACAAATTCATTTCCTACATTGTTATGTCGTTCAGATATAAAGGCAGTATTTATTGGTTTGGTTTGTGGTGTCATTTATCCAGCAACAATCACGTGGCATTTTCTACCAACACGATAACGCAGTAATTATTGGTTTGGTTTGGTTGGTTGGTTTGTTGTCTAACGCTGCACTCAGCAATAATTATGACGGGGATCTGTACACAATCGAGTCTGGACCAGACAATCAAGAGATCAACAGCATGAGCAGCGATCTACGCAGTTGGGATTGTCAATGAACCTGACCTTTCGGTCTACAATAGAATTTAACTAGTTTTTTTTATTTGGCTCAGCAAAATTGTGGATAAAAATTGCACAATGTCTATTTTTCATTTTCAAACCTCTTAAGTATTTGTAATGGAATTTATATCATCAAATAGGAATGGTAATAATCTACATATCCTCGTAATTAAAATAATCGTAGTTAGTTCCAGTGCTACATGAACGCAATTCTCGCACAACGTTCACTTTACAGATCTTATGACACCCTTGGCATATAATAACATAAATACTAATTTTCCTGAACAGTCCCGATTAGAATGTACAATGGCATGCAATAGGTCTTTCCTGCTTATACATTTTATACATGAATAACTATATATTTACCAGTTCGAAAATTTCCCCTGGTTACATTTTGATACCCGGAATTCTGTAGACGGAATACAAAAGTCGAATCGAGCACGTGTTAACAGCTGTTTTAAGACAAGATAAGATAAGATATAACTTTATTATCCAGGAGGAAATTCTTTGAATCAAAACGTTCTCAAAATGATTATATACACAATTCACAAATATATAAATAATAACATGCACAAAATGAATGCTGGTTACACACATATACAAACACACATATATACATAATACAATTAACCACATAGGTAAAGAGGCTGAATAATTCCAGTAACTATCACATAATGTTGATTCAAAACATTTGTTGGATTAACGAATACTGAATGGTATGAAAGACTGTCGAGCTCTGTCTTGAGGGAAAGGAATCGAAAGCGGCGTCCAGAAGGAAGAAGCTCAAAATGGTGAGATAAAATATGGTAACTATCATTCTAATTTTAGTTGCCTTTTTGACAAACTCCCGCTCATAGAAAAGGTGAATAAACTCGAAGACACTACAACAATTTTACTGGCTGTATTTTAAGTTACCACTCTGTCGTTAACATTTTATCATTGTTACATTGGCCATAATTCATTTTAACAGCAGCATTTAACATGGGAACAATTTGTCTAAGGTTTAGAAAATCTCCTATTTCTTTGGGTTATGTGTAGATACATAGGCCAGTCTTAATTCTTGCTTATAACGCTGTTTTAGTCGTTTTTTACTGCCTGTGACTGTTGCTTTGTATACTATTCCAAAAAAAGAAACGCATGTCCAAGAAACCTGTTGCGAAAATGTTGTGTTTTCAAACATGTATAACTCTACAACGAATAGACTTTGGCACATGTATTTCTACATCAGTTTAGAAGAAGGTAATGTCTATACAACCAAGTGGATAATTTTAGATAACGGAGACACTGAGCGCGATGGTGACCACGTAGCATGGTCCCGACGTCGAATCCTGGCTTTCAGCCCAATCTCTCTCAACCTGCCCCGTACAGTTTGACCGTATATCCTTTCGAAGTCCAGGCACCCAGGCTGCTGTGCTCTCATCCGTGGCAGTACGATCACGCAAATGTAGTACCCGGATGTTCCGAACTTGGGCTGCAGTGGTGACTCGAGGTCTGCCTGTACTGGACGGTCATTTGTTATACCTGTTTGGTTGTAACGAGCTGCAAGCCGTGATATCGTGCTCAGACTTACATTCAGACACCCGGCAACAGAAGCTTGGTAATCTCCAGCGTGCATTCTTTCAATGCCTATGTTCTGTGTCGCAGCGTCAAGGTGTGGTGTAGTGATTTGACCTTGAAACTCCTTCAAAACGAATGCCTATTTCCGAAAGTAATCCGGATTTTTATAGCCAGACAGCGCATGCTCTTTGCTGCACAGTTTCAACTGGAAGGTGATTTCTGTTGCGTTGTAGCGATGCCTTTTTAATTCTTGTAAGAAATCTCATCAATATCAATATTTTCAGGTAAAGTCGATTTATCACTTGTGCAATAGTGTAAAATCATGTTATCAAAACTTTTTTTTTTACATATTTTGACGATTGTTTTAACACAATTGGTAATTAATAGAGTTTAAAAATAAAATAAAAACGCCTATGCGTTTCTTTTTGGGGATAGTATATATTCCATCTTCGGCAAGTAGAATCGTGTATCCACGGGAGTGTAGAAACGATTTCAAATCCTTGTAGACATATTTGACACAATCATGTAAACACGTCCTCTAAATTATATGGAATGCTTATTTTTGTATGATTCGGTTGAAAAACATGAAATATGGATAGTATAAGTTGTATGCTTCGCTCGAGGGTAATACAGTCTGATATACGCCTGTTTGTAGCATTGTCACCCGAGCCGGTAGGCGAGGGATGACATTGCTACAATATGGCCGTATTTCCCGAGGGAGAAGCATACAACGTATTTATCTTACCGCCATGTCAAATGTTTTCAAGATCACTACCGACATGTAAACTGTCTGTTTCTCGACTGGATTTTTTAAATCAGTGAAACATATTCTGACAAGCTTAGAACTGCTATAAAAAATGGTTAATCATGTTTATGTTGAGTGTCCAAACGATTCAATGTATAAACTAGTTGAAATAAAGCAGTGAAAGTCGGTAAAATAAATGTGCACATAGTGAACTCAAAAACAGGTAATGGAACGGTTTTCGAACTCCGTACACTGCATGCGTCATATTATGACGTCATACGATTGTTAGTTATACAGCTTCTCGGCGGAGAGTTTGGCTGTTACCGTGGCAGCGGGTAATATTTTTTCCAGTTATCACCCTCCTGGGTGGGGTGACACGGAAACTTGTTAAAGCGTCGTTGACCAATGAAATTAGGTAAGATAATGCTTAGTATCTATTGGAATATAGTATATATCTCTTTCAAGGTTACGTCCACTTTTTGACCATGGTCACCAAACATGGAATTTCCGACTGACTAGAGGCAGTGGTAACATCCAGATGTTTGTTCAAATTGTGTAGAAAGCTATGAAACAGAGTTGATTTGTTGTTTTCAAAGGGCCACAGCATAAAGCAATCGTCAAGGAAACGTGGCAAAATTGTATTTTGAGACTTCAGGTCCTAAATTTTAAATGTTCTCTTATACTTTATGTACATAAATCTTTGAAGATCCTGTTAAAACTGTCCTTCTACAACCATGCTTGTCGCATGAGGCGACTAACGGTGATCAGACTCGCTGACTTGGTTGTCACATGTCACATGTATCCCAAATGCGTAGATCGATGCTCAAGATGTTGATCACTGGATAGTTTGGTCAAGATTAATCACAGATCATAGCCACTGTGATAGCTGGCATATTGCTTAGTTTTGCGTTAAATAACAAACTATGTAAATAACTAACTGTGTCTAATTGTCATAGGATGTCAGTTGGCTGAGACTCAAAAACATACGCACGCACACACGCACATAAACAAACACACGTCGTCATATCGGTTCAGTACTCTTGGACGCGACGTTCATCCCCACTTCAAGCCACCTCTCTACACAACTATAACATTTTGAGAATCTTCCTACATGAATGTACTGGACTCAGAAGGCTACCGTAATTGTAATACTTATGGTGCTTGGTTGTACAGTTGGAGAGCTGGAACTTCTAGCGACGTAAATGAATACATATTTAAAATACTAATAGTTGGGGTATTGCGAATATCCCTCCATAAACCGCAATTATGTCAAACATCATGAGTTCCACTTAACGACTGGACATCTTTAGTTTATCATGGTTTTGATGCTGAGAAAGCGGGATTGACCTTGCAAACATGGGTATATACTTGCGACCTCAAGCAAAAGAAAGTATGCATCGCGTAACCGCTGTCTCTGTGAAGTAATAATCAAAATATAACGCTCTTGAATAAATGCTGTAAAGCTGTTATGATAATCAGGTTTTCGGTTTTCGGTTTTCATTTTCCAGTCAGGTGAAGATAGCTCATACTTTCCCATGCTCGTCATACTATATCACTTCTGAGAAATACTGATACTTGACAGTGTTAAGTGTTACCATCACCTTGTTTTATGTTCAGGAAAATATATTGTCACAGTAGTCTGACTTCCGCCATCATAACTAAAAGGCCGTTGCAATGCTAATTTATCTGAAAAATAAAAGTCACGTATCTAAATATTTCATAACATTTAAAGATAACTCACTTTGGGCGCACCTCGCTTATGAGTTCATAATTAACAACAGGAATTTTAAAACAGAATCCTATTGATAATTATCTCACCTTTCATGTACAGTGTATCCTTTTAAGGAACAGGATGTTTCCTCTTTCCATTGTCGTTTTCTGCTTCCACTAAACAGTATTTCTTTACAATTTCAGAAGTCGGAGGCCACCATATTTGCACTGGTAAAACCCTGAACTGTCTCAACCACAACTGCACCAGAACACAATCTGGTAAAACCATATGTGCTGCAGGTTGTGTTGAGGGATTTTGGGGTACGATTTGTAGAATTCCATGTCCAGAAAACTGCCAAACATGTGAACGCCTTCAGGAAAAATGCACGAAGTGCAAGGATAATCAATATGGATTATTCTGTAATCTCACATGTCAAGAACAGTGCCATGGATTCCAGTGTAACCAGGCAGGAACATGTTCCGATACAGCATGTACTGATGGAAGATATGGAGATGACTGTAGCCGAGAGTGTGGAAAAGGGTGCAAGGCTTGCAACAGAACCACAGGACATTGTATGAAATGCAAGAGCAATTACTACGGAAAAACTTGCGATCGTCATATAAATACAAATGACACGCCCGGTCAGTATGCCATTTACCACTTTCGATATTTAAAGATAGAGATGACAAAACTTTATGGATGATCAACTTATTTCATTTAACAATAGTGACGTTTCGGTATAGATTCTTATACCGTTTTCAAGCATATGGGGGGAATAATGGGGTACACCAGTTGATATACAAGAACACATGATGTTGAGATAACAATAACAAATGAGGAAAAACAAAGCATCGAAGAACGTTACAAGATGAGCTTTAATAACATGATGATGAGCTAAGATAACATAAATGAGATGGGTGGAATTACCATGACAATTAGTGAATGTACGTTGATTAAACTTCAGGGTAGAGTGATAACTCCGCCGTCACTTTCAGGTATACTTAGTAACGCTGGACCGCGTTTCACAAAAGCCTCCTAAATTTAGGAGGTCGTAGCCCATACGACCTTGTTTACGACCCTCTTTCAACTTCCTTTACGACCGTTTCACAAAGACGTCATATCCATGTCGTACGAAGCGGTCCTAAATCCATGTCGTACATTGTAAAAGAGGTACTTTGTTGCATAGCAACGCATAAAGCGAGACCGAACGGGCACCTGCTTATCTTGTTATTCCCAAAGTATTTCAAAATAGAAATACAGTTTGAATAACAATGCAAATGTTATATTTTTATTTGAATGTACAGGTTATCTTATCGTCAAAAAAATATCAATAAATGAATTATTTTGGATTCTCTCACTAAATTCCATTGAAAATTACAAGATAAAAAGTACAAATCATTTCCATTAATATTATCAATTTTACTTATAAAGTTTGAATTAAATCACTGTCCGTTAACTTGTCCATATGAAACTACAATATTGGTCCCAATGTATTTAATATTGTACATCATAGGAACTAAAGTACATGTTGCAGTTATGGCTCCGCTTGATCTACTAACACTTGTGTAAAGGTTTCAAATATGGTGTGATTTTCTAAATGTGTCAATTTCTTTTGTAACTTTTATTCAAACAATCAAAAATATTCAAAGAACGAAAACGGATACCCTATATGATATGATATTGAACAAGGCTAAATCAGGGATAATCTACAACAGGGATAGGTCACTCGCTTGCTTTCTTTACCATTTGTACTAATTAGGGTTTATACCCGGCCTGTCGACAACAACGAATAATCCGTCCAAATTACTTGTCGACAGTCCGGGTGATATATATAAATATACAGTCCAGAGTGATATATATAAAAGACATTATATTTATTTAGTCAATATAACAACATGTATGTATCATATGTCACACAATATAACATATTTGTATATATATTTCTGAAATCACAATATATATTTGTGTGTGTGTGTGTGCGTGTGTGTGTGTGTGTTATAAATAAGTGATTTCTGCATGTGTATAAGCAATAATTATATAAAAGATGAGTCCAGATATTTCTTCTTGCCAAAACTCCTTTATATCTGCACTAAAGTAATCTGTAATGTTCAGCCAAGATGGAGCAACTCTGACACATGGTCTGTGTAGTTCAAGTCAGTAAGTCTGTTGGCAAGAAGGACCGAATCCTAGCGTCGATGATTCGATAGCGATGTCTACGGACGGGATCTCTGCTGTCCTCGGATCTGCTGAATTTTAACTTCAGTAGCTGGCTGTTGTATTTGCAGCATTCGCACAACCTCAAACACATTCGGATGTGTCTTTATGGCATACTTGCTGATTTTGTTGTGCCAACCTTCCAAATTATTGTTAGTTTTGTGTCCATCATTTTCAAAATAATTCCATTTTGGCAGAGTCCATGGACCTTCTACCCAGGTGGAAGTAACGGAATCCAAATGTATCCAAAAAATGTTTTCAACAGCATTTCAATAATCCTTCTACTCCCAATATCACAAAATAATTTGTAAGATCTCTGTTTCTTTCCGTTATTATTTTTGCATGTTAACTCCAAAATGGTAATCCTTCCAATCGCATAACGTATTTTAAAAATAATAGTTTGTTTGCAACCTTAATTCTCTCACAAATTATTAAAAAGACATTCTCTATAATTAACGTAATTCATTTACTCATGAAACGAACATGGTCACTTGCAAATCGCTAAGCAAACATTCTCTTTCTTTAATTAACACCGACACGGTATGTTGACTACGCGATGTCGACACATCGGGTTTTTTGTTCTGTCGACGATTAGCAACATCCTATTTTTCATTTGTGGACAGATCGGGCTGACACCCTAATTAGCGTGTGCCTCGTCATGCTCCAACGCACACAGTTACTTGGTTCGTTCCCAGCGCAACTTCGGCTGCGTTTAACAGTACTTCAGCCAGTTTGTTGTATTTTACAATGAATGAATGAATTATAGCAAGAATTATAGCAAGAATTATACGTGAATGAATGAAAGAAGTAAAGAAAAGAACAAAAGAAAGAAATACATATGTGAATGAATGAAAGAATAAATGATACACCACGGCCTTCCTTCCCCAAAACATGTTAAAGAATGCAAAACTATCGCTAGAACACGTGTGTTAACATCAGCTGTCCTTTAAAAAAAAATCTACTTTGAGACGTTTTTTACATTAGTAATTAGTTCAGATATCTAAGATCAACAAGAAAGAAGGAAGTTTTAGAACTATAACACTCAAGCATCACTGGCGGATCAGAATAGATCGGCGATATGTCATATTTTGCACACACACCTCTAATACACCCTAACAATTTTTCTAAAATTATGAAACTATCACTATTACTTGCAAACACCTTTCACCTGATGGTATACTCTACTCATAAAAATTAAAGGTGTATGATAAGGAGGTGTTTAGAATAATAACTAGAAACACTCAAGCAACGCCCTGTAGTATTTCAATGGCGGATCAGATCAGATCGGCGATATGTCATATTTTTCACACACCTCAAATACACCCTAACAAGTTTTTTAAATTATGAAACTATCACTATTACTTGCAAACACCTTTCACCTGATGGTATATTCTACTCATAAAAATTAAAGATGTATGTGAAAGAAGTGTTTAGAACAATAACTAGAAACACTCAAGCAACGCCCTGTAGTATTTCAATGGCGGATCAGATCAGATCGGCGATATGTCATATTTTTCACTCACCTCCAATACACCCTAACAAATTTTTTAAAGTTATAAAACTATCACTATTACTTGCAAACACCTTTCACCTGATGGTATATTCTACTCATAAAAATTAAAGGCGTACGTGAAAGAAGTTTTTAGAACAATAACTAGAAACACTCAAGCAACGCCCTGTAGTATTTCAATGGCGGATCCGATCAGATCGGCGATATGTCATATTTTTCACACACCTCAAATACACCCTAACAATTTTTTTAAATTATGAAACTATCACTATTACTTGCAAACACCTTTCACCTGATGGTATATTCTACTCATAAAAATTAAAGGTGTATGTGAAAGAAGTGTTTAGAACAATAACTAGAAATACTCAAGCAACGCCCTGTAGTATTTCAATGGCGGATCAGATCAAATCGGCGATATGTCATATTTTTCACTCACCTCAAATACATCCTAACAATTTTTCTAAAATTATGAAACTATCACTATTACTTGCAAACGCCTTTCACCTGATGGTATATTCTACTCATAAAAATTAAAGGCGTACGTGAAAGAAGTTTTTAGAACAATAACTAGAAACACTCAAGCAACGCCCTGTAGTATTTCAATGGCGGATCAGATCAGATCGGCGATATGTCATATTTTTCACTCACCTCAAATACACCCTAACAATTTTTTTAAATTATAAAACTATCACTATTACTTGCAAACACCTTTCACCTGATGGTATATTCTACTCATAAAAATTAAAGGTGTATGTGAAAGAAGTGTTTAGAACAATAACTAGAAACACTCAAGCAACGCCCTGTAGTATTTCAATGGCGGATCAGATCAGATCGGCGATATGTCATATTTTTCACTCACCTCAAATACACCCTAACAAGTTTTTTTAAATTATGAAACTATCACTATTACTTGCAAACACCTTTCACCTGATGGTATATTCTACTCATAAAAATTAAAGGTGTATGTGAAAGAAGTGTTTAGAACAATAACTAGAAACACTCAAGCAACGCCCTGTACTATTTCAATGGCGGATCAGATCAGATCGGCGATATGTCATATTTTTCACTCACCTCAAATACACCCTAACAAGTTTTTTAAAGTTATAAAACTATCACTATTACTTGCAAACACCTTTCACCTGATGGTATACTCTACTCATAAAAATTAAAGGCGTACGTTAAAAGAAGTGTTTAGAACAATAACTAGAAACACTCAAGCAACGCCCTGTAGTATTTCAATGGCGGATCAGATCAGATCGGCGATATGTCATATTTTTCACTCACCTCAAATACATCCTAACAATTTTTCTAAAATTATGAAACTATCACTATTACTTGCAAACGCCTTTCACCTGATGGTATATTCTACTCATAACAATTTAAGGTGTATGTTAAAGAAGTGTTTAGAATAATAACTAGAAACACTCAAGCAACGCCCTGTAGTATTTCAATGGCGGATCAGATCAGATCGGCGATATGTCATATTTTTCACTCACCTCAAATACACCCTAACAAATTTTTTAAAGTTATAAAACTATCACTATTACTTGCAAACACCTTTCACCTGATGGTATATTCTACTCATAAAAATTAAAGGCGTACGTGAAAGAAGTTTTTAGAACAATAACTAGAAACACTCAAGCAACGCCCTGTAGTATTTCAATGGCGGATCAGATCAGATCGGCAATATGTCATATTTTTCACTCACCTCAAATACACCCTAACAATTTTTTTAAATTATGAAACTATCACTATTACTTGCAAACACCTTTCACCTGATGGTATATTCTACTCATAAAAATTAAAGGTGTATGTGAAAGAAGTGTTTAGAATAATAACTAGAAACACTCAAGCAACGCCCTGTAGTATTTCAATGGCGGATCAGATCAGATCGGCGATATGTCATATTTTTCACACACCTAAAATACACCCTAACCATTTTTTTAAATTATAAAACTAACACTATTACTTGCAAACACCTTTCACCTGATGGTATACTCTACTCATAAAAATTAAAGGTGTATGTTAAAGAAGTGTTTAGAACAATAACTAGAAACACTCAAGCAACGCCCTGTAGTATTTCAATGGCGGATCAGATCAGATCGGCGATATGTCATATTTTTCACACACCTCAAATACACCCTAACAAGTTTTTTTAAATTATGTATCACTATTACTTGCAAACACCTTTCACCTGATGGTATATTCCACTCATAAAAATTAAAGGTGTATGTGAAAGAAGTGTTTAGAACAATAACTAGAAACACTCAAGCAACGCCCTGTACTATTTCAATGGCGGATCAGATCAGATCGGCGATATGTCATATTTTTCACTCACCTCAAATACACCCTAACAAGTTTTTTAAAGTTATAAAACTATCACTATTACTTGCAAACACCTTTCACCTGATGGTATATTCTACTCATAAAAATTAAAGGTGTATGTGAAAGAAGTGTTTAGAACAATAACTAGAAACACTCAAGCAACGCCCTGTAGTATTTCAATGGCGGATCAGATCAGATCGGCGATATGTCATATTTTTCACTCACCTCAAATACATCCTAACAATTTTTCTAAAATTATGAAACTATCACTATTACTTGCAAACGCCTTTCACCTGATGGTATATTCCACTCATAAAAATTAAAGGCGTACGTGAAAGAAGTTTTTAGAACAATAACTAGAAACACTCAAGCAACGCCCTGTAGTATTTCAATGGCGGATCAGATCAAATCGGCGATATGTCATATTTTTCACTCACCTCAAATACACCCTAACAATTTTTTTAAATTATAAAACTATCACTATTACTTGCAAACACCTTTCACCTGATGGTATATTCTACTCATAAAATTAAAGGTGTATGTTAAAAGAAGTGTTTAGAACAATAACTAGAAACACTCAAGCAACGCCCTGTAGTATTTCAATGGCGGATCAGATCAGATCGGCGATATGTCATATTTTCACTCACCCTCAAATACACCCTAACAAGTTTTTTTAAATTATGAAACTATCACTATTACTTGCAAACACCTTTCACCTGATGGTATATTCTACTCATAAAAATTAAAGGTGTATGTGAAAGAAGTGTTTAGAACAATAACTAGAAACACTCAAGCAACGCCCTGTAGTATTTCAATGGCGGATCAGATCAGATCGGCGATATGTCATATTTTTCACTCACCTCAAATACACCCTAACAAGTTTTTTAAAGTTATAAAACTATCACTATTACTTGCAAACACCTTTCACCTGATGGTATACTCTACTCATAAAAATTAAAGGCGTACGTTAAAAGAAGTGTTTAGAACAATAACTAGAAACACTCAAGCAACGCCCTGTAGTATTTCAATGGCGGATCAGATCAGATCGGCGATATGTCATATTTTTCACTCACCTCAAATACATCCTAACAATTTTTCTAAAATTATGAAACTATCACTATTACTTGCAAACGCCTTTCACCTGATGGTATATTCTACTCATAACAATTTAAGGTGTATGTTAAAGAAGTGTTTAGAATAATAACTAGAAACACTCAAGCAACGCCCTGTAGTATTTCAATGGCGGATCAGATCAGATCGGCGATATGTCATATTTTTCACTCACCTCAAATACACCCTAACAAATTTGTTAAAGTTATAAAACTATCACTATTACTTGCAAACACCTTTCACCTGATGGTATATTCTACTCATAAAAATTAAAGGTGTACGTGAAAGAAGTTTTTAGAACAATAACTAGAAACACTCAAGCAACGCCCTGTAGTATTTCAATGGCGGATCAGATCAGATCGGCAATATGTCATATTTTCACACACCTCAAATACACCTAACAAAAAAATTAAATTATAAAACTATCACTATTACTTGCAAACACCTTTCACCTGATGGGTATATTCCCTCATAAAAATTAAAGGTGTATGTGAAAGAAGTGTTTAGAACAATAACTAGAAACACTCAAGCAACGCCCTGTAGTATTTCAATGGCGGATCAGATCAGATCGGCGATATGTCATATTTTCACTCACCTCAAATACACCCCTAACAAGTTTTTTAAATTATGGAAACTATCACTATTACTTGCAAAACACCTTTCACCTGATGGTATATTCTACTCATAAAAATTAAAGGTGTATGTGAAAGAAGTGTTTAGAACAATAACTAGAAACACTCAAGCAACGCCCTGTACTATTTCAATGGCGGATCAGATCAGATCGGCGATATGTCATATTTTTCACTCACCTCAAATACACCCTAACAAGTTTTTTAAAGTTATAAAACTATCACTATTACTTGCAAACACCTTTCACCTGATGGTATACTCTACTCATAAAAATTAAAGGCGTACGTTAAAAGAAGTGTTTAGAACAATAACTAGAAACACTCAAGCAACGCCCTGTAGTATTTCAATGGCGGATCAGATCAGATCGGCGATATGTCATATTTTTCACTCACCTCAAATACATCCTAACAATTTTTCTAAAATTATGAAACTATCACTATTACTTGCAAACGCCTTTCACCTGATGGTATATTCTACTCATAACAATTTAAGGTGTATGTTAAAGAAGTGTTTAGAATAATAACTAGAAACACTCAAGCAACGCCCTGTAGTATTTCAATGGCGGATCAGATCAGATCGGCGATATGTCATATTTTTCACACACCTAAAATACACCCTAACCATTTTTTTAAATTATAAAACTAACACTATTACTTGCAAACACCTTTCACCTGATGGTATATTCTACTCATAAAAATTAAAGGTGTATGTGAAAGAAGTGTTTAGAACAATAACTAGAAACACTCAAGCAACGCCCTGTAGTATTTCAATGGCGGATCAGATCAGATCGGCGATATGTCATATTTTTCACACACCTCAAATACACCCTAACAAGTTTTTTAAATTATGAAACTATCACTATTACTTGCAAACACCTTTCACCTGATGGTATATTCTACTCATAAAAATTAAAGGTGTATGTGAAAGAAGTGTTTAGAACAATAACTAGAAACACTCAAGCAACGCCCTGTAGTATTTCAATGGCGGATCAGATCAGATCGGCGATATGTCATATTTTTCACTCACCTCAAATACACCCTAACAAGTTTTTTAAAGTTATAAAACTATCACTATTACTTGCAAACACCTTTCACCTGATGGTATATTCTACTCATAAAAATTAAAGGTGTATGTGAAAGAAGTGTTTAGAACAATAACTAGAAACACTCAAGCAACGCCCTGTAGTATTTCAATGGCGGATCAGATCAGATCGGCGATATGTCATATTTTTCACTCACCTCAAATACATCCTAACAATTTTTCTAAAAATTATGAAACTTATCACTATTACTTGCAAACACCTTTCACCTGATGGTATATTCCACTCCATAAAAAATTAAAGGTGGCGTATGTACGTGAAAGTGTTTAGAACAATAACTAGAAACACTCAAGCAACGCCCTGTAGTATTTCAATGGCGGATCAGATCAGATCGGCGATATGTCATATTTTTCACTCACCTCAAATACACCCTAACAAGTTTTTTAAATTATAAAACTATCACTATTACTTGCAAACACCTTTCACCTGATGGTATATTCTACTCATAAAAATTAAAGGTGTATGTTAAAGAAGTGTTTAGAACAATAACTAGAAACACTCAAGCAACGCCCTGTAGTATTTCAATGGCGGATCAGATCAGATCGGCGATATGTCATATTTTTCACTCACCTCAAATACACCCTAACAAGTTTTTTTAAATTATGAAACTATCACTATTACTTGCAAACACCTTTCACCTGATATAGTATATTAGAACGCTAGAACACTCAAGTAACGCTTTTCTGAAATTATTTCTTAATGGCGGGATCAGATCGATTTGCGATATGTTTTCATATTTTTCACTTAAATGTATTCTAATTTTCGCAACCGTTTCAAAACGTTCAACCGAATGTTCGTCGCCTGAAGAAGCGTTTTGCAACGCATAACGAAATACGCAGCCTTTACCAGGATCGATCGATCGGCGATATGTCGCACCGTAAATGCCATCCCACAATTTCGCGAAAACCGTCAGTCAAAACGCTTTTCACCGGATAGAGTTTCATCATAATAATGGTATGGTTTTATGGCGGGAAATAATGGTTTGTCCGAAATATCCAAAGCGTTCGCAAAACGTCGCGGATCGAATGATTCCATGACGCCAATCAGTTCCGTACATTCTTATCAATTTGAAGTTGAAGTTGAGGAAATTTATCGATAATGAAATAATTTCAATCTCCGACGGCAGCTCCTGTCGTTCTGGTATGCGAAAGAACGTCGAATCAAACGGTTCGCCAATGTTCCGAAAGGTCAATTGGTGATCGATTGATCATGTAAGAAATGCAATTTTCATATTCTTCCGCGTTCCATCGTTCAACGGTGAAATCATCAATATCATTCCAGAAATATCGTCTGAGATATGTCCACCGTCGGCGAAGCAGCCAGAATAATAATCAAGAAACGTTCCAGCGCCAGTTCCGTATCATGAACGATCGACGATGATAGCTTTTCGTTCCACGAACCGGAATGTTTTGCACGAAACCGTCACCAGTTCCTTCGCCCTTCGATGGTATTCCATCATGCGAAGAAATGCGTTAGGAATCATGACCGGCAGTTCATCGTGCTGCCCAAATGTCTTTAATGGATATCGATATCCGACGAAGATAGCATTTCTATTCCAACCGGTAAACGTTCCAGTTAATGTCCACCGTCGTATCGTTCCTTCCACCGGATACCGTCGTTAACGGCATAACCGCAAACGAATTCCGGTCAGTTTGCGAACGTGATCGATCTGGCGATATAGTCATGATGCCATCATTCCCAAATATCCGTAATGGTTCTTTCCAAAACATGAAACCATCAGACGTTTTCGACGCGGTGCGATTTTACTGGCGTAATGGTCGTCGCGTAGCGAATGGATAATCGAAATACGTTCCATGATCGATCAGATCTGGCGATATATCAATGTTCACCGTCGTTCCGTCCGATGGCATTCCATCATGGTATGTATGAAGAAGTTTGAATGAATAACCGTTCCATATTAACGTTCCGGCAGCATCGGCCCATGGATTCGATCGATAATTCCGCTGGCGTTTCCATATCCCAAATAGATCCCAATAATTCCGAAACCGTAACGTCTGTTCTGGCGTCCCGAATATGGAATTTCATCGGTGCCCATGGTGGCAGTTGTATTGAATAATAATCGAAACATCGAGCGTTCTGTGAAGAGTTCGAATTTATGGATTCCAGATCGACGGAAGACATCCCAAATATAATCTCAAATCATTTTTAAATTTATACAAACCAGATTCCATTGATTGAAATCCTTCAATTCGACGGATTCACCTTCATGGAAAATTGAAGAAGCAATGGAACGAATCGAAACATTTCCCAAGGAATGTTCGAGTTTCATTTATGATCGATCGATTCGAATATTGATGTTTTTCACCTGAACCACCACTTTATTGTTTTCGAAACACCTTTCACCGATCCCACCGAAAGAAAGCGCCAGAACGAACACCGGAAACGTTCCGCATACCACCAGCGATCGACTGATCATTCGCCCGTCCCAAATGCCTTTGAAAACGCAAACAACCGCCCCGGATGGATTTACCACAAAACAGTGTCGCGAAGCAGCTTAACTCGAACAACGAAACCACCGCCAAATACATCCTAACAATTTTTTCTAAAATTATGAAACTATCACTATTGCGCAAACGCCTTTCACCTGATGGTATATTCTACTCATAACAATTTAAGGTGTATGTTAAAGAAGTGTTTAGAATAATAACTAGAAACACTCAAGCAACGCCCTGTAGTATTTCAATGGCGGATCAGATCAGATCGGCGATATGTCATATTTTTCACTCACCTCAAATACACCCTAACAATTTTTTTAAATTATAAAACTATCACTATTACTTGCAAACACCTTTCACCTGATGGTATATTCTACTCATAAAAATTAAAGGTGTATGTTAAAGAAGTGTTTAGAACAATAACTAGAAACACTCAAGCAACGCCCTGTAGTATTTCAGTGGCGGATCAGATCAGATCGGCGATATGTCATATTTTTCACACACCTCTAATACACCCTAACAATTTTTCTAAAATTATGAAACTAACACTAATACTTGCACACACCTTTCACCTGATGGTATACTCCACTCATAAAAATTAAAGGTGTATGTTAAAGAAGTGTTTAGAATAATAACTAGAAACACTCAAGCATCCTAACCCTGGCCCAGTACTAAATACTTTAAAGATAGTCCACCTAAATGTTTGCAGTCTCAAAGACAAATTAGATGTTATAGAAGTTGAATTTAATTCTTTTGATATCATTTGCATAACTGAAACGTGGTTGCATAAAGACATTCCGAACGATGATATTCTTATACTGGGATTTCAACATCCATTCCGCAAAGATCGAGGGAGTCGCGGGGGCGGTGTGGCTATATATGTTAAAGACAATTTGTATGCGGGGGCATATGCACCAGCTAGACATTGCTGGACTTGAAGCCGTATGGGTTCATGTTAAATGTAAACACCGTACCTACCTCATAAGCTCTACAGAGCTGACCGGAGCATTGCGTACTGGGAATTAATTGATCAGTCAATTGGAAACGCTGTTGATCTTAACTTATTTACCGTTATTACTGGCGACTTTAATGTAGATATTTTAAATGAAAGCAATCGTAAAATTCAATTATTGGAATCCTTACACGGACTTACCCAAATTATTGACAAACCAATTTGAATCACGACGCATTCCAGTACTTTAATTGATCTCATATTTATATCCTCTATGCAAAATGTGCAGGATCGCGGGGTGTTAGACCCTATTTGCAGTGACCATTGTCCGATATATGTTGATATCAAATCTTTTAAACGTAAAATATATGATTATCAACATATGGACGTTAATGGTATGATTTCTGATATCAATAATCTTGACACTAATGACTTATATTCTTAAACAACCACGTGGATGACATAGCAAATAAATTAACGACTATAATAAGGAATACTTGTGACAAGAATATCCCAAATAAAATTGTTACTATTCGACCGTCTGATCCACTTTGGATGAATAACGAAATTGGTGTCCTCCCATTTGCGAGAACTCCCAGTTGTGAGACACATCAGTTAATGGTTCAATGCACACAGGTGGTGCTTCCCCATCCCTACGATGAAAGTGGGAACAGCCCTGTTGCTGAAGAGTACCCGCAGGAGGCATAGTTCATTAATGAGTTAATTAACACAGAAGACATTGTTCGTTGAAGAGCATTTATTGTTTTCAATAGATACTGAATTACTGAAAAGTTTATCGTGAACTGGTGATATAATCTACTTGTTGAAGGCCTGCCATAATGGTGATCGGAAAGAGCAGTCAAAGGTTAATAAATACATTTGGATTAATTGTTACAACAGTTATTGCTAGATTTTTCAATCACTTAAATCTGAGTAGGTAAATTAATTTCTCTTTCAAATGATCCCGAAGTTACCTACACAAAGTGTTTATTTTTTAAAGCCATTTATCTGAGTAGGTTAATTACTTTATCTTTTAGAGTTTCATTAAGTTACCTCCACAAGATTCAGTTAAACAGCTAATCTATAATTAGCTGGGGTTAATCCATTCTATCAGATAGGGGAGTAAGGTATGTTTTCTTTGCTAAGTACCTACTCCACTGTCTCACAACTGGGAGTCTCACAACTGGGAGTTCTCACGAAAGGGAGTAGACCACGAAATTAGATAGCTAATACATAAGCGCAATAGACATCATCAGCTCGCTAAGAGGAAAAATTCTGTTACCCGTTGGGCTCGATTCAGACAAAGTAGAAATAGAGTAATCTCGGCTATCCGAAAAGCGAAAAGAGCGTATGCAAACTAGATGAAACGATAAATCGATCCACTACGGACAAATGTTGGTGGAAATTAGTCAATAATTACGTGAAGAGAAATACAAACAACTATAATTTTCCCCCGTTGATTTTCAATAATGTCGTAAGCGATGATTTACAGGATATAACTGATTCTCTAAATGATTATTTCACTCGGCAATCGCGAGTAGAAAATCCGGATTCAACACCCCCCAATATCAATATAAAGACAATCAATAGTCTATCAGAAATCAATCTTATTAACAGTGAAGTATATGATATCTTAATGAGTGTTAATGCTGTGAAAGCAACCGGCCCCGACGGCATTGGAAATAGAATTCTTAGATTAATTGCTGTCAGTATTTCACCCCTTTTAACGGAACGTTTTAATCTATCACTTCAACAACGCGTATTCCCGGCAAGAAGCAAGCGTTATACCGATTCACAAAAAAGGAAGTGTAAATGATTGTACAAATTACAGACCAGTAGCCTTAACTAGTTGTGCATCTAAAATATTTGAGCGATGTATATTCAAACATGTTTTCAACTATCTCAGAGGCAATAACATCTTATCCAATTTACAGTCAGGTTTCATCCAAGGGGACTCTTGCGTGAATCAGTTGACATATTTGTATAATTTCATAGCCAAGGCAATGGACGAAGGTAAGGAAATACGTGCAGTATTTTGCGATATCATCAAAGCTTTTGATCGAGTATGGCACAAAGGTCTCGTGCATAAGCTAAAATCATGTGGAATCGATGGTTCACTATAACAATGGTTTAAAAGTTATTTAGAATATCGATCCCAGAGTGTAGTCATAAATGGTTATAGTTCTAATATTAAACCGGTAAAAGCTGGCGTCCCGCAGGGTTCTGTTCTAGGACCACTTCTGTTTTTGGTCTACATAAATGATATTGTTGAAGGCATTGACAGTAATATACGATTATTTGCAGATGATACTTCTATCTATGTAATAATAGATGACCCTTACGTAGCGGCGTTTAGTCTGAATAATGATCTACTAAAAATAGCAAACTGGGCAAAAACCTGGAAAATCGATTTCAACCCATCCAAGACTAAAACAGTCTTATTCAGTAGGAAACCAAATTCAAATCCTCATCCAAGCTTGTTTTTCAACGACGTTCGAATTGAAGAAACTTCGAGCCATAAACATTTAGGTATAAATCTTCAAAACGACTGTACATGGGATATACATATAAACGATATCGTTAAGAGAGTCAACCCCATGATAAATTGCTTAAGAAGCCTTAAATATCGACTAACGAGAAACACCCTGAATCGTATGTATACGTCGTTTATAATTCCGATCTTTGACTACTGTAGCCATATTTATGACAATTGTACCAAAAACTCAAGCAACAATCTTGGACAACATGCACTTAGACGCGTTACGTACGATATGTGGAGCTGTTCGCGGCACCAGTCACGATAAAATCTACGCTGAAACATCCTCTGTTTCTCTTCGCGAAAGAAGAAGAATAGCTAAACTAATCACATTTTTCAAAATGTATCATAACAGATTACCCCACTATCTAAACGAACTCGTCCCTCCACTCATCTCTCAAGTCAGTAACTATCCCTTACGTAACGCATCGCTTTTGCAAACTACTGCCTGCCGTACTGCTCTATATGACAATTCATTTCTACCGGACGCTGTAAGTTCATGGAATGCTTTACCGCAAAATATTAAATCTCCTACAGACATCAATGATTTTAAATCTGCTTTAAGTCATAGAGCTAAAGACATTCATTTCGATCCAAATATAGGTTCAAGAGTTTGTCAAATCCTCCACTGTCGCTTAAGGTTAGGATGTAGCGATCTAAACGCTGACAAACGCAACAGACATATATTAGAGAGAGCAGATTGTTTGTGTGGCCACCCTAATGAAGATGCACGTCAGTATTTCTTTGTATGTCCCAGATTTGATGCTGTAAGAATAAATAAATTTTATTATACCAATGGCTTTTCATTAGAAACAATCTTATACCGAACGTCTTCCATGGACCCACAAATTCAATCACATATCTTAAAATCAGTCCATCTATTTATAATTGAAACTAGGCGCTTTAACTGAGCAAGTCATACACTAAAACCTATAATTCTCAAAGCTATACTACTATGGATCCCGACTGCAGATGCCATGAATGTATACACCCATCATGATTTTAAGTTTCCGACTACATGTCATACCATCTACTTTCATTTTAGATATCATCTTTTTTTGTCATGATACTGTTTCATATATCTATGTATATTGGAGCGGTCTTCATATAAGTTCTTTCGAGCTTGTTGACCAATCCAGTTCATGAAAATTCTGTCTTTGCTTTTTCATGAAATAAATATGTTTAAACCAAACACTCAAGCAACGCCCTGTAGCATTTCAATGGCGGATCAGATCAGATCGGCGATATGTCATATTTTTCACACACCTCAAATACACCCTAACAATTTTTTTAAAGTTATAAAACTATCACTATTACTTGTAAACACCTTTCACCTGATGGTATATTCTACTCATAAAAATTAAAGGTGTATGTGAAAGAAGTTTTTAGAACAATAACAAGAAACACTCAAGCAACGCCCTGTAGTATTTCAATGGCGGATCAGATCAGATCGGCAATATGTCATATTTTTCACTCACCTCAAATACACCCTAACATGTTTTTTAAAGTTATGAAACTATCACTATTACTTGTAAACACCTTTCAACTAAAAGAATATTGCCGACTTGAAACTTTACTTCAATCTATTGTACTAATATTGACACTAATAACAATTATTTGACTTAAAATGAAGTGACAGAAAAGGTAACTTATCTTCTACATGTAGGTTTTTAGTTGTCACAACACTGAGCGAATGTAATCAGTTGTTGAAAATAAACCGGGCTCAATCTTAAAAACTAAGCTGCCGCCATATTGGCTACACTGGTCACGTGACGAGCCGAGGCATATGCTAAGGGGCTTTACGAGGAGTGACCACTTCCCGTTATATAGTCTCCCTGGCTAAATGTAGGCACTGAAATTGGTTTCATGAAAAACAAATATCTGAACGATACGCAAAATTGACATCATAGTACTGAAAGTATAATCAGAAGGATAGGGCGATTGTGTTTACTCTTTTTCAACCGACCTTCGCCTCAAAGAAATTGCCTAATATGTACAACAATGTTAACGTGTGACATCACAACCGATGACCGATTTCTTACAAAATGGCCGCTTCGTTGACAAGGTACACAGGACTTTGGGAGGACTCTTCCCTTGATTCAGGGATCGTTTGTACATAAATATGAGATGTAAGTAATCAGAGTGACTCTGACTATCTGTGTATTGTTATATGTTTTCATCGTTTTCATTGTAAGTAAGAGAAGAAGCCAGAAATGCTGATAGTTCCCCATCGTCGTTCTGCGTGATTTTGCGTCTCTTATGGCGTCACGCTGCACGGAAACTTTGAATATTTTCTTATGAAGTATCAAATCGTTGCATTGTATCTATTTATAATTTCCTCTTCCTTGCTATGGTACTCTTTTCATACATATTCTAAATGCATTGAGCCATTGCAAGCAATGAATAGCCGGCTGAATGTCGGAAAATTTTAGAAAATGCGACGCAGTGTAAAATCGGAATTTTGGTTTGTTGACATTTCAAACTAGCGCATTCTTCCAAGCACAGCGTTCGTTTTCACACCCAATATCTTTCGTTTCATTTTATCTAGACAGTGTTGGTATTGGTGACAAAGACCAGTTGTAATTTGATTTTAAAATGTATGGGGAATTCAGTGATGGATTTGTCGCGGCTGACTATGAAATATACGTGATGTAATAGGCGTCTCAATACCGGCCTTCTCGAGACGTGATTTTGTAAACACTATCCAATAATGGCGTTCGTGTATGTATATTTTCGAAAACATCCCAACCGATTCTAGGTTCACCAGCAGCGTTTCAGATTTATCATTAGTGATATCATGAAAAACTGATTTCAATGATCATTAATATGTTATTTTCGAAATTCAATACTCCCAGTAATTATCCGATTTTCACATTTGAAAACATACTGTACAGCACATAATGCTGTGAATCGTGATTTCGTATTGTGTCAAAAATAGCGACATTTACGATGAAGCCTATTTTGAAAGGGTATTAATTTTAAGCACTTTAGCTTTATCTGAGATAATAGTGGATGTAGATAATAGTGGATGTAGATAATAGTGGATGTGGACAATAATGTAGACAATAGTTACTGGTATCCTGAAATAGGAAATTCCCGCAGAATACACAACTGTGAAGTATATTTGTGTACGTGATATTTTTAGAATTTTATTGGACTTCAAAGTGAGGGTTGCAGAGGAAGGACATACAAACCCGCGCAAAAAGTATTCGGACACAAGACGTCATTTCCATAGACTTATATGTTATCACAGTGGAGCATAAATAATTTTCATGAAGTGAGTTTAAGATAGATCTTTGTAAATTTTGACAGGCAAATTTGAAATCATCTCTTCTCTGCGCACATAGTTTCAGTTCAATTTTCCGCCCATTATTTAACTATTGACATCACATTTAGCAACTTACGTATGGTTCCACAATGCCCAAACCCGTAGGCCGCCATGTTCAAGGCGATCACGGCACTGTACATATGTTGATTAAATTGTTGCCTCTTGATGAATAAGCAACGGAAAATTAAACAGAAATTATGCAGTTGTAGGTAAGATGATTCCTCACAAATGTGCAAAATTTGACTTGGATCTTACGAAATTTCAATTCATGAAAATTATTTATGCTACACTAAATTCACATGTTGGTCTATGGAACTTATGTCAAGTGTCCGAATACTTTTCGCACGCAGCTGTATATATGTCCCTGTGGCACCCAGGTTTTTTTAATAAAGTCCAGAGACTCGGCCAGAGCACTAGTGGTGTCGCGGAGTATTCTTGACACACAAGCTCGGGAAACTCCATGGAGATCCCCGATTTCACTGAGGAAAGCCCCTTTTGCAAAATACCCCTTTGAACACAACACTTGCAGTGAGGTCGGAATAGCATGTGAACGCCTTGTAGGTTTGTTCAGTTGGGGCCCTAACCTTCTGCACAGTTAGAAAACAACCACGCCTAAGAAATCTATATCCCGACACCATGTCAACTAGGGGGGTCACGATTCACTCTCACTTCGATTCGATGCGATTATCGATTCAATTCGTTCGATTCGATTAATTTCGATTCGATTCACCAAAGCTGAGGACAAAGTCAAATTTGTTGTAATATCAGTTTAATTTGGCAAACTTTGGAATATTGGCACAATGCACAATTAGAACACTGTCAAAACAAGTTGTCCACAAATATTCACCGAACAAGTGATCATGAAATTAAGTTTCAGTCACGAACTCTGGTGTCAAGTGTTCATTGTGACTGTAATGTTACCGTCAGTCATTTGGAATGATCATGTTCTGCGCAAGGAAGTTTCACTTCAAAGACATGCCCTCTGGGCACTTACAATGTCTCCGGCAGTGGAGCATACCCTCTCACAGGCCACACTTGTAGCAGTGAATTTTCTACATAATTTCTTACGATTTAAGGTGAAATAAACTCTCAGCATTAGAAAGTAAGTACTTTATGAATCGAATCGAAATGGATGCATTTGAAATCGAGATCGAATCGTACATCTATCGATTCGATTTTCGATGAACCGAACCGAATCGTGACCCCCCCTAATGTCAACATCATCCAGAGCGTCGAGCACGTTCGACCTGTCTCAAAATTTCTCAGGTCTTCTTTGTTAGCCCGTTCTAATCACTTGCAGAGCCATAATCGTTGATGTCATCTTTGTAGTGTTTACGACCTCCTAAAGCATTTACGACAGGTCAAATGGGGTCCTAACTTTTGGGCTGTTTACGGCACAGTGTAAACATACGAGGTCTTTGTGAAACGGGGTAAAAAAGTAAGAGGTGGTTTACGACCTGCTTTACGAGGTCGTACCGGTAAGAGGGCTTTGTGTACATCAACTCATCTATTGTATAAACTCATTCTACATATTGTTTCAATCCCCATCACCCTGTACATCAACCTACTCTGCTCAAATCACTAATTAGCAATCCAATGTATATCAACCTTGTCAATTGTTTATACTCACTATGCAGCTATGAATATATTCTCCTTGTTACACTTTGTGTCACTTGCTTGATGACGGTGTTAGTACATGTATAAAGAGAGATAACTAATGTGTAATGTTAAATGATTGTTCTTTGTACGCTCCAAGACATACTTTATATCAATACACCAAAAGATGATTGTAGGCAAAGGTTCTCCCTTGTAAAGATTGTGGTGGACAAAGTTCCCGAGAGGAAAGTTGGGCAAAATTCCTGTGGGCAATGATCCGTACACCGTAATGAATCATGTTCAGTCAGTGGATCGGGTAAACTTTAATTTAATCCTTGTAACGTAGGTGTATGTGGTTTGTATTTATATACTAGCCACATAAAGAAACTGTGCATTGTCAAAATATTATCCCAGTTGATAAGTACGATAACAATGTCAAAGGTACATATAAACTTTAATGGAGGGATCATGAGACCATAACAAGTCGGGAGAATTTCAATTGAAAAGTCAATCACAACGACGTCACGAGTCCACAAGCGGGACAGGGGTCAAACGACCATGTCACAAGCTCAATAACGGGTATGTCCACCATCGGCATTGAGAACAGCAGTGCATCGACGGCGCATAGAGCCTATCAAACGTGCAAGGAAGGCTTGTGGGATGTCACGCCAGATTCTCTCAAGTTCTGTTGCAAGGTCAAGGACGTTATCTGGCGGATGAGGAAAGACGACGTAGACGTCGATCCATCTCGTCTCCAACATGCTCTATCGGGAGAGATCCGGTGAATTTGCAGGCCAAGGCAGTAAGTCAACGTTGTGGTGTTGCCCTGAAGTTGCCCTGAACAATCACCAAAGGAGTTCTTTGGCGTGCTTATTCCACCCCAAATCATCATGGAACCGCTCCAAGACACAGGCCTGTGCATAACGTTCTCCCACGCGTCTATAGGCACGTTGACGTCCATCACTATGGGAAATGTTAAACCTCGACTTATCTGTAAAAAACAACATTTCTCCACCAAAACAAGGGTCTGCGGACATGATTTCGGCACCACATTCGGCGAGCTTGTCGATGACGTTGTGTCAGGATAGGCCGTATGGCGGGACGTCGTGGTCTGATCCCGTGATGACGAAGTCCTGGGATGGTTCGGGCAGTCTGAAACCTGTGGCGAAGATGGGTCACCCTTATCCATCTGTCTTGTCTTGGCGTTGTTACACGTGGACGTCCAGAACGTGGCCGATCGATGACGTCATTTGTGTTCTGGTAGCGCCTCACCAGTGCATAAATGGTGTTCCGGTGGCAGTGGAAATGTGCAGCCACTTGTCGTTGAGACATTCCCCCACGGACCATCCCAATGGCCTCATGACGTTGTGCAGACGTGAGCCTTGGCATGCTATGCGTTTCAATAGCCGATTAATTTTTGAACGATCGCAAGGGCAGGGGTTGAGCTTTCCAAAGTGGCTGTATTGTGTTGCATTCATTTGCTCTGTTTCTCTTTCCCGGAATGCACGTGCAACAACGTATTGCACGTCTCAAGGACGAACCCACTGACGTCACGGGACGTGGCACGTGCATGCATGTTGGATACATGTCACTAATCTCTGAGTTTAAATCCTTATGTGTCTGCACAGTTTCTTTTTGTGCCTAGTATAGGAACAGTGACAGAGGAAAAATATAACATATAAAAAAACATAGTTGCGCTTTTGTGGATAACAACTAAAGCATTAAAACAACTTAAAACGGTATTTTAAAAAATGATAGTGATGCTAGCCGTTAATATATCATCGTTCTTATCATTCAGTCAATGTCAATGTTTGACACATAGAACAAGAAGGATGCAGATTGAGTGAAATTATACTAATATATAGAATTCGTTGTAGTTAATCAGAGGACGGGGAATAGAAAAAAAACCCAACTCACTTTAAACATTTTCCTAGCCTTTAAATATGTATTGAAAGACAATATTTATGCTATCTCTTCACGCGTCAGATGCAGTTGCATTAATATAAAGCATGTGACATGTTAGAAGCATAATATATATCAACTCTATGAACTCAAATAGAACAAAAGATGCTTGAACTAGTTAAGTGATTGAAACAGGGGATCCTTGGGAAAAGGAGAAACTGAAAGAGGTTGTGGTAAATTCATTCCTACATTTACAAAACGTACAAGCTTTGTAAGTATTACAAATTGTACATTTTTGTAAATCACCATTTTTTCTTGTGATTCTTCCGTCTGGATGCTAAGTGATAAAGCAACAAAACTCTTTCCATATCCGTAATCTAAAGAAGAAAACATGACAAAGAATGTCCATGTCAAATGCGTTTGTATGGCAAGGAAACAATTCCTAATCATTCTCTTTTTCAGCTACAGGGAAGCCCTCAGTTTGGTTTGTTCTCTCGGTATCCTCTGCAGTGGTTTTCGTTACAATAGTTGTCGCCATAATAGCGTGTTACAAAAGGAGAGGGTAAGTGGAAACAGTTCAGTGAATGTTCTATATATAGCAGTAACAGACATCGCATTAAGCCCAAACAAACTGTAAAGGTAAAAAAGTCGTGAGTGCTTGTGAGTCAATCCCAACCGCGACCACTGTTTTCTGCAGTGAAGGTGTGCAGTAAATGTGTATGCTTCTCGTCTGTTTTCTTAAAAATGTTAAAGACTGTTTACAGGATTTGTTTACAAAAACACATAGTCATTATGATACAGAAGCCATCACCAAGAACCAAATGTGTATTTGCTTAAAAAGCCTCCGGACCCAATGCACTGAGATTAAAAAACCCCAATATTTTATTAATCGTTAATTCTATGATTATGTGCAATAATTACAATTGTCAGTGAAATAAATGGTTCGGTACATTGTCCGCTAAAATGGTGTGTACTGGGTCCAGCTGAGAAATCAAAACTTGAAATAACGATACTAAAAAAAAATTCCGAGTGACGAGGAATGACGAGTGAATTCATTATATTTCACGATCACTGACAAGTGACTCACAAAACTGAATTCACAAAGGGTAGATAATCCGCTATTCCTCGTCACGAGTAGTTTGTTATCGTGTTGCTCATCGTAAAATATGAACATCTGAATCGATTCTCACAGTCACAGTTAAAATGAGACGAGGCACATACTGTTCGTGTTTTTTAACCACACCAAAACACACTCAAACTAGGTAACGATTCCGATACTCACACAGTTCAATTGAAACGTCTGTGACATCTCTGAAAACACTCTTGACCAGGATAGGTACCCGTGAGATTTCTATCGCGCCTTGTCTAGAATCGTGTGCTATTGACTTGTTTTCAGATGTACGTACGGTAATTTGACGTACATGTGTCAGTCTTACGTCTTGTTGTGAGAAGTATGGTATAGTCTGTATGATCCACTATGGTAGTGACGGGAATGCGGTAAATTCCTTTCTTGAAATAAGCCCGCGTGCCGATTCTCTTTTTTGCTTCAACTCTTGCGTAGTCGGCTTGTTATATACCGGATGTCATCTATCACTTTATTGTTCTTAAATGCAACCTTCTACCTATTCGACGTTCTTTACACATTACCTTCACACTTGTCTCTTTGAACATTCAATCTTCCCAACTTTGTCCGATCTTCTGAACTTGTTCTGAACAGTTCACTCGATCCTTTACCATCACGGGTGTTCTAAAACAATTTTAATAATTATATTTTGGCCCCCCATATAGTCATTTATATTCATACCATAATCAAGTTTCTTTGTATGACTATGTGGACCCTTCGGGCGCACTATACAATGTTTTTAGATATGCGCGTGCTGCGATCAAAGGCGAACATTACGTGCGATGCGTCTACTTTTCAGCAAATGTCATTTTTTATAGTCATTGTCACTGCACGTGAATTGTCAAAACTTCCATATGTTCCATATTTGTGCAATATTATGTACGACTGACGTATCTAAAGTTACATAAGTTTGAAAGGCAGTACACAACACTTATTAACAAACATGTGGCGTCAACCAGGACTGAAAAAAGTGATGGGGGAGCTCATGTTTCAGGGAATTCATGCAGGAATTATGCCAGCTGCTCTAGACACACTTATCACAGGACACATATCTTATTGGCATAATAATCATTATGCTTGCACAGATGATGCTTCCAAACCAGCTTAAATAGTGTTGGAAAGGGGAGTGAAGAAGGATGGAAGCGGACATAACATTGGAACTCGGCCTGGGAAAGTACATGTTAAGATGTACAGTTCCATTGCCTCATCTTAAACAGTTACAGCTACAAAGCTTGATATTACAAGATATTAAGTTAAAGACCAATACAGTTTAGAATAATTGAATATTTGCCTGTGCGCATGGCGAGGTACGCATAGATAGATAACACTCATATTATTATTATTGCTAAGAGTGAGGTTATATGTAAACGATTCACAAAACTTAAACTTTGTTTCTTTCATTTAAAAAGAACAAATAAACTTTTGTATTTTTGTACTCTTTTAACCATTACCTATGAAAGACGTGTGGTTAGTCTTAAGCGGAATATCAAATTCGTTCTGTAAAAACTTGTGCTTGATTAATAGCGAGTGATTAAAAGTTGCCAAAAAGTCTTCACTCTCGCCCGCCAGAGCAACCACAGAGATGTTATTAATAACTCTGTGGCCAGAGCACTGCTGGGAACCGGAAGCGATGTCACGTGAGGAAGGATTTTCAGTTAGTTGTATATAAAGTGTGTAACAAGCTCGTCATTATGCTGATATCTTGACGTCAACGAAGACATGCCGAATCGTTGCGTTGCCGTCAATTGCTCCTAGGGGTCGGGCGATGGTGTCACCATGCACTGATTTCCACCGGACCCCGTAGTTCGTGCTAAATGGGTTATGTTTGTGAGTGCGAAGCGAGCGTTGTCTAAGCCTGAAACGATATCTTACTTGTGTTCAAATCGCATCACGGAAGTTAAAGAATCAAAACTGCTTACTAGTTGTAGTAAAATATGTATTTGAATCATGACCAAGAGGATTTTGCATGACACAACTTGTAACATAACGATTTCTTCCACGGAAGCGAGGTGGGGGTCGAAGTGACAATACTGCGCGATAAATGTCTTGCTACATTCACGTGGTTAATGTCCACTCATCAGTATGTACATACTCGTCAATGTACGTCTTTATATTTGGTCTTATAATCCTAATTAGTTTATTATCATACTTTTATGCATTTTGAAACTTAATAAAAAGCAGGCGATCTGCTGATACTTATAGTGAATTTATAACAGAACTGTAATATCTAGACATTTTATAGTTTGCCAATGTGAATCATAATTCGTGTATGTTGTCTGTCTCATTAAACTTCACGGCGAAAACAATTATTCTGTCGAATGCTACGACAAATGAATATAAACAAAAAGCAAATATTAAAATTAAAACCGATTAAAGTTATAGGAACAATGTCAGGCTATTACCTTGTTCGAAAAATGTATCGATCAATATCCACAAAAACGAGTGATATGCCATTCATCTGCAGCTGTTCCAAGTGATGTGTCTTTTAGCAGTCTAATATGCGAAAAAGTGATATATCGTTTCAGGTTTTTCACATTGGTGTATAGTCTCATTGGTCACCCAAGATAGCACACCTGGCAACTAACTGCATAATGTCCGCCATTCTTTTAAAACAGGTAATTTAGTTAGCCAATAATGAGCAATCAATCAATGTATTGGTGGTTAATCCTTTGAAAGAAGGACGTTGTTTCGTTGTTTACGACAGAGTGTATTCGGTATAGATTAGTAAATCTACATACGTAAACACAGTAAATCCATTCCAGAATGAAAACAGACAAAGTAAACACAAACGGTATGATCCCTCTAAATCCGACTTGTTTTGTAAAAATATAAATATTGAAGAAATTCTAAAATTACTCGAACGCACAGAACTCGCACATGTCAGTGAAGCTGACCCAGTTACAGTAGATGAGATTGCCATGGGCATCTCGCACGTGCTAGTGAATGCTGCACGGGAAAAGTTTGGTGTAAGGCGTGTTTACTCGAATGTTTCAAATGTTAAAAGGAAAAAAGATAGACCCTGGTTCAATAAAGAATATAGAAATATGAGAAAAAAGTTCAACAAAGCTAAAACTAGATCTAATAAATCAAAAACCCTTTGAATAAATTTCTGTATCAGCAGATGTCGAAAACATACAAAAAATGTCTTGATAAACATATTAAAAATTTTCAAAAGAAAACTACTGAAAAAATTAGGAATGATAGAAAATACTTCCCAAAAGAATACTGGAAGCTGCTAAATGACAAAGAACCTGATAAAGAACAATCTATACCTAATATCGAATCTTTCTTTGACTTTTTCCAAAAACTAAATGACACTGATAATAATTATGAAGATTATGATGATATCCCAACTGATGATACGATGGAAGAAAATATGTATAATAATGAAGTTCTTAATAAAGATATAACTGAGGACGAAGTAAAATTTGCAATTAAATGTTTGAAAAGAAATAAGGCTTCAGGCATAGATCTTATTGAAAATGATTATTTTAAAGATGCAGCGAATATTCTTACCCCTATTCTAACTTCGCTTTTTAATCTGGTGCTGAGTAAGGGATACATTCCGGAATCCTGGCTCAGTGGTATTATTCGACCTATTTATAAGAAAATCGGCGATTGGAATAACCCAAATTCGTATAGACCCATAACGCTCCTAAGTTGCTTTGGAAAAATATTTACAAGTATTTTAAATGAAAGACTAACATTATTTGCAGAAATCAATCATATCCTTACTCCTGCACAAGCAGGATTTAGAAAAGGGTTTTCGACTGCCGATAATGTGTTTATTATGAATATAGTTTTAGAAATATTAAAATTATCTAGGAGTAAACTTTATTGTGCATATATAGATTTCACTAAAGCCTTTGACACCGTATGGCGTGCAGGGCTGTGGTATAAAATGCTCCGATATGGTATCAATGGCAAATTCTTAACGCTTGTTAGAAATATGTATCATAATATAAAATCAACTGTTATCACTGGCTATGAAATGTCTCCCTTCTTTCAATGTAGAAAAGGTGTTAGGCAGGGTGAAGACTTATCACCACTACTATTTTCTATTTTTATAAATGATCTTGAATCTTCCTTATTAAGAAATGGATGTACAGGTGTGAACTTTGAAAATGCAAACGAGGATGACATTTACCTTTGGTTACATTTGATTGTCTTATTATATGCCGACGACGCTCTCATTTTCAGTGAATCACCTAAGGAACTTCAGAAATCATTAAATAACTTTCATGAATACTGTTTCAAATGGAAACTTAAAGTTAATCTATCTAAAACTAAGATTGTCAAATTCGGAGGTGGGCCCTCGAAAACAGTCAATTCAAAATTTTCATTTTCGCTGGGGGGCAGTAAAATTGAAATAGTAGATACATATACCTATCTTGGCGTAAGGTTCCATAGAAAAAATTGTAGGTTCTTGACAGGTATTAAAGCGCTAGTAGAAAATGCAACTAAAGCTATGTTTGCCCATTTGAAAAAAGCCCGAAATTTAAACCTACCTATTGATTGTACCCTAAAAGCATTTGATACTATGATAAGTCCGATTCTCCTTCATGGATGTGAAGTATGGGGATTTGAAAACCTGAACATTATAGAAAAAGTACATCTCAGATTTGTTAAATTTGCTGTTGGCCTTCGAAGCTCAACTCCAAACTTCATGGTGTATGGCGAGTTTGGCCGAGAACCGCTCTACATCAAATTATACAAAGGAGTTATTTCTTTTTGGCATAAAGTAGCAACAAATAACCAATACTGTAAACTCTCCTCACTGGTGTATAATTTTATCTCTGTTAATAACTTTGTTTGTCAACTCCGATGGATATCTTTTGTTACAAGAATACTTAATACCTGCGGTTTATCAGAGGTTTTCTCAAACCCCCACAATGTCACTACGTTATGGCTGGTCCTAAAAGTTGAAGCTACTCTAAGAGATAAGTTTTCACAACATTGGCGTAGCTCCAAGAAACTAGTTCTAAAGGTCAATTTTATAAATGTTTTAAAGATAAACTATGTTTTGAAAACTACTTATACTTATCCAGGGATATATATTTTCCTATATTAAAACTAAGAACTTGCAACAATAACCTACCAATTGAAACCGGCCGATGGCATTCTATTCAAAAAAGAGGAAAGAATATGTAAGCTGTGTAACGCTAACGTTGTTGGGGATGAGTTTCACTATCTCTTTAGATGTGAAACTCTTCTCCAACATCGAAATACCTATCTCGCAACATATATGTGTGATCTCCAAAAAACATTCAATGTTAAAGAAATTATTATGTAATAAAACTACTAAACATCTAAAGAACTTAAAGTCATTTCTGAATGTATTGTATAAATCGCTTACTAAGTAATATTCAAATGATCATGTCCAGCCACTTGCCATGTATATATTTGTTTACCTATGTATTTATATATTCTCATGTACCACCGTTGGTTGGTTGAGAAATAAACTTCTCTGTCTGTCTGTCTGTCTGACAAGTTCGCAGTGCAAGATAAAAGTAATTAATCAATCAGCGCGTTATCGGTTAATCCTTTGATCGATGTTTATTATGTTGAGTATTTACTCCAGACACAAGAAATGCCAAATGGGAACCTTTGTCGGGTAATGTAAGTGGTGTTACCACTAATTGTGCCTGTTATAAATTAATTAACTGACCATCAAGTGAATGATGACAAATAACATGTGTAGGTTTATACCACCTAACACGGGTTACAACAAGAGAGTATTAATTGCTGTATTGCATGCAATTTTAATTGCATGTGAAAACTTATGGGCCGACACTGTTTTGAGAATACGAACAGAACTTCATTGTTGCATAAGAAATACATATAAGCATTTGTTGTGTGCTAAAACTGTATGTATCTGTTTACCTAAGTAAATTTCCAGATTCTTCTAGCAACGGCAAAGTGGTAATGTTTAGTTTACGGATTCACATAAATCAAATTTCAATTTTTAATATCATACGTAATAGACGCCATATTTTTACATGACATGATTAAATATCGAGGTAAAATAACACACACAGAAATGGGATCAATTTGGATCAGTCATTATACCATCCAGGCATTAGAAAACCTGAAAAAGCCCACACTGCTTTGATACTTTATTACAATCAGACAAGAACTACCGGGGATATTTTCAAATAAAGGCATCTGATGGGCATCCACCCTTCTTAATGTCGCACTGTTTAGGTTGAAGAAATTAACCGTAACCGTGATGGGCGAGGCTGATCATCGTTTTCACTGTCACTAGCGTCTGGCTCGAACAAATAAGGCCCTGCGACACCAATGTTACTGTCAGAATCGTCTATGAAAACAAGTTGTAACTCGGAAGCTAGGCTACGCAGGCGACAAAATTAAATGACAGTAGATTATGAGAACATATAGCTTTCATTTTTCACAACAATTTTCACGATTTCAGGTTTGTAGAAACCTGTCAACAAGATAATTTACCCTCTGAAATGTACATGAATTATACATCGGCCCTCATATCTATTCCTCACATTTCGTCACGGAGACGCGCCCCTCTGATTGGTTGAAATTACGTTGGCGGGTGAGAATTGTGCACTGTTGTCAAAAGGTCGATTTAAGTAAAGTTTATGAAAGATCGAAATGAGTATAGTAGTTTTAATGACGGGGTTTCATTTTTAACGATGCCAATTAGTGATTTATGTATTTGTACACAGAAACTGTGCACACAGAAAATTCCTTCAGAATTGGAATACAGCACAGAAAAGACGAAATGATGTGGACACTTTATAAGCTGAAGTATCGGACCACAACACCATGTCAAAAGAACATGAACAATATCCGTAACGATGACGTCAGAAGTTCAAAATTGAGTAGGGGGTCACACGTCGAAGTCACAAAGTCAATAACGGGTATGACCGCATCATGCGCGTGAAGCACAGCCGTGCATCGACGACGCATAGTCTACCAAATGAGCATTGAAGGCCTGGGGAATGTTTGGGACGCGGTCACTGCCGTCTGGAACCTGTGTCTGAGATGAGTCACCCGAATCCATCTGTCCTGTCTTGGCGTCGTTACTCGGGGACGCCCAGAACGTGGGTGGTCGGCAAATCATTACTGTTTCCATAACGCCTGACCAATGCAGATATCGTGTTACGATGACATTGGAAATGTGCTGCCACCTGTTGTTGGCTCATGCCTGCTCGAACCATTCCAATGGCTTCATGACGTTGAGCAGATGTTCATCTTGGCATGGTGTGCATGTGACTTCTCATGTGAATTTGTGAACGTTTGGATAACCAAAGATCAAGCTTTCGACAGTGACAGCAATTTCCGAGTTTCACATGTTGTGTGCAGCTGCACAGGCTGCACATGCAATAACACATTGCAAGTCCATAGGCCACCATCAATGACGTCACGTCGCCTGGCACCTGCATGATCGTTTGATTGTCTCCAATACGGTATTACCGTCTCCAGAATCGATACAACGCAACACAGACCACAGATGAACTTCCTCGGAGCGGTTGTCCTGGGTTCACCACCTCTCGACAAGATCAACACATTACCCGTCAACACCAGCGAGATCCGTTCTTGTCAACCCCTTTACCTTAATGATGTCACCAGTCTTTGCAGCCAATGAAATATCTTCACTCATATTTTATGTCTATCTGACCCTGTTGGTATTTCTTGTATTTAATGTTGAAAATTACATTCATGTGCACTTTATACTCGACTTGCGTTGCTTTGCGTGTGAGTATTGATGAAGGAGATTCGATATATATATTGTTGATATTGTCAGCATTAATTCAGTTTACTCACTGAACATGTGTGGACACAAAGAGACGTTCAGGTCAGTACCTAGTCACACAACCCCATGCAGCCGTCACTGCTCGACACTGCCTTGGAAGGGATTGCACAGGTCTTCGCCATTCCTCCTGCAACGCGTTGGCAAATACTACAAGTGTCTGAGGACGATGGTGACGTTTACGGACGCGTCCATCACGTTCGTCCCATAGATGCTCGATCGGGTTCGGATCAGGCAATTTGGAAGGTCAGGGAAGGACATTGACGTTTGCATTGGCGAGATAGGCACTTGTTACATGAGCTGTGTGGGGTCTCGCGTTGTCGTGTTGAAACAACTCCCTCTGGTGGTTAATAATTGGAAGGGGGTGAGGTCGCAGGATTTAGTTGATGTTGCGTTTTGCTGTAAGATTGCCTTGAACCACCACACTAGCTCTGATCTACCCGTGTAGGACATGGAACCCCACACCATAACGCGGTCTCCACCAAATCTATCCACCTGTCGAACGCAGTTCGGAGCAAAACATTCGTATCGACACGTTGTCTCCCATCCCGTCGTTGCAGGAGGAAACGCGATTCATCGCTGAAGAAAGCGCGTAGCCAGTTTCCCGGGTCTCATGCCTGTACCCTGTTGCACCATGGACACATCGTCGTCGGTGTAGTCAGGACAGGTACAACGTTTGGTCGATATGCTCGCATTCCCACCTCTCTCAGACGATTTCTGATGGTTTGGTTGGAAAATCTTCGAAGACTAGGCACCTGTCCTGCAGTGTCTGTTGCTGTGGCAACTCGTGGACGTACACTGTAGGTGAATCTGTGCTGAGCAGGTTTGGTCACTTGGTGTTCCACTTCTGGGACAATGTTTGGTCTAACTGAAGCGGGTATGCCGATGCCATAATCGAGATGCGGTGCTGTGGTGGACGTTGAAGTGAGTATCTTGCACTGGCAGACTGGGACTCGCCTGCTTCCAAACGTCCAATGGCGATATTTCGGTCCCAAGCATTCAATTGTGGCATTTTTATCCCCCGCCACTATTATAGATAGTTATAGATAGGGAAATCAAATTTGGTATGTGTTTCAGGACATGAATGCCTTGATGGAGTACAAAAACGGAAACCGTGTTACGATTCTTAACAGAGTTATTTCCCTTGTCATGCGTTTCTAGACTTGTCCCCCCAATGGGAACAGGTTTTCTTATTTAACAGCTTATATACGCTATTTGTAGGAAGAGTGAATAGTTGTCAAAATAGGAACAGAACACTGTGGCGGAGGATATTGATGTCTCTACTTATGTTTACGACACATTGCACGTGCATTATGTGAAAATCTTTTTTCTGCATGCACTTTTCATGTATCGTTTTCATGTTTTATGACAAGCGTTTACAGTACATTTTGGGATGCGTTTGCGCGCAATGCCCAAAAAGCACGGTATGATTAACGGGATTCAACGGGATTGCTGTCAAAATATATCGCAATTGGTTCACTTGAATTCAATGAATTCACCTGAAATACCTACAGATATTTTATAAACTTAATGACACACTAAACGGTGATGACTGATTCTAGGTATATTTACATTGTTGTTCCCTTGTTTCATGAGGGTGTCGTATTTTTGGATTCTGAGAACCGAATCTTTGCTACGTATTCTATATATTCCATTCCAGGTCGGTACTTCAGTCAGATGGGGAACCGATACTTGATAAAGCAGACCACATTACCAGCACATCTACTAAAAACATGTGAGTTCTGCCTTACATGTAAATACATAATAATGTTTTGAAGCTGGTTTGAATTCTCTTGAATTACCTACAGTAATATGATAAACTTGCAAACTGTCATTATTATGGAGACAAAGTAAATATTATACTTTTTTTAACAGACAAAGGATGTGTTTTATCAAACCTGAATGCAGTTAGAATTAAGTTACTAGTAGTGACATACTAAACGTTTTGAAGCAGGTTTGAATTCATTTGAAATACCTACAGTAATATGATGAACTGTGTTTATTATGTAGACAAAGTTAATCAATCACTTTTTGAACAGACAATGGATGTGTGTTCTCGATACTGAATGGGTTTAGAGTGAGGGTGTAAGTAATGACACGCTTAAAGGTGGTGAATGATTGTAGGTTTATTGATATTGTTGTTCCGTTGTTACATGAGAGGGTCGCATTTTGGATGGTGCGTGGCGAATCCATGCTACCTATCTAATTACTTCCTTCCAGGGTGTAACGTCGCAAATAATAGGATGTATTAGACGAAATTAACAGCAGATCTGACCGCCTCCATGGTGTAGTGGTTAGAGCCTCCGCCCGGGGAGCGGAAGGTCGCGGGTTCGATCCCCCCACCGCGTCATACCAACAGACGTTAAAATATGGTACTTGTTGGTCCCTGCCTGGCGCTCGGCATTAATGGGTACAACAAGGACTGGTCGGCTCGGAGTCAGTATAATGTGTCTGAGTGGGGTATTCATGCTTCACTGCGGCATGGTATCTGAGTGGGCTAGCACTATAAAACCAGCTTCAGTCTGGGCTAGTACAAGCAGCCGCACATACATATACACACGCATGCACGTCGTTATATTAGCGAAATATTCTCAAGTACGACGTTAAACCCAATTTCACCTCACCTCACCTCACCAGCAGATCTACTGAAAATACACTGTTTTGAAGCACTCCGTATACATGAAATTCCTACAGTAAAGATGATAAACTCTCAACATGTCATTATTCTATTATCACAACTGGTATTGTTAATAATTCGTTGTTCCGGGTTGCGTCCCCCTGGGCACGCCAAACCGGTGATTATGGGTTCTAATCCCCACTATGTTTGACCATCTCTGTGTTTGGTACACGTTGTACAACTGCATCACTTGATTTCTAACCATATTAGGTGACACGTCCTGATATAACTCGAAAACTGTTAAAGGCGGCTGTAAACCCATCACACACTCACACTATTCATTCCAATGAGGCCATAATATGATCAGTGCTTCAGAGCCATAAAAACTATCCACAACACTGTATGAAAATATCAATGGCTTCTTCTTTCCAATTCCAGGGCGGAAACAGGCTTTTGATGTCTACATTTACGTCTCAGGTACATCTGAGGGTACTGCTTCTGAAGAGATTTGAAAGATCGTCTTCTGACAATTGCGTGGGAGTTGTCTGATGAGAGTAACAACATTCAAGGCCTTCCTAGATTTTTTCGAATTTCTTAAAGGTCACATGCAACCAAAAAATCAAACATAATTAAAACACAATTATCACTTATTCATGACATATAATATACATTGCTTTTTATGAAAAACCATATAAACAAAATTATAAGCGTACAATCGCAAATCAAAAGTGCAATATTGTGTACTTGGGTTTACTTCCCAAGAATCGAAACAGCCGGGGTGCCGAACCCAGTCAGAGCGGGTGGGTGTGCACTCAAGTGTAACGGCTGGTTCATTTGCAGATGCCCTCGCGGCTTATTGTGTGTGTGTATATAGAGATGTTGGGTTTTGAAAATACATGCTCATTTTTTGTGTATAACATTTTGCAATCAACAGACATCATAACATGTCATGTGTACAAGTATCACACCTGCCTGTCTGTGTAATTACATAATGTGACAGAGACCGAACTCGGGCCATAAATCAATGCGTTTTGTTTATTATGGTGTATAGCCTGATTGGTGTTAAGTTCAAATTGCATGTGGTCAGTGATCGCAACTGTGTATTGAATATTGTCATTAGCAGACAGGCAGGCAGACACACAGGTGTCAATAAAACAAGACATTGAGTTTTGTCTATGACAACGACATATCTATATCACAGTTAGAAATTGTGTCAATGCTAAATAATGACATTGCTTTTAAGTATCGAACTGAGAAAGTGACTCGGTAAGAAGAACGTGTGGTGAAATAGACAAATGAAATTATATAAACAGTTTATTTACTGTCATAACATATAAAAAGCTCGCGCCTGTGAGATATCAACAAAACATTAGGAAAATAGCTCACACCAAAGCCTTCACCGAGTATTCACCGGACAGCCCGCTTCCAAGTTGCGCGAACCTATTTCACTGCGCACGTGCTATGAGCGCAGCCCAGCTGTTGAAACCAGTTTTCCCCGGAAAAGTCGGGGGAAAATTAGTGAATCGTTTGAACTCCGATTTCGCGCGGTTTTTTTCATCGCGTTATGTTTCAACTTTATAAGTTGAATTTGCATTTTGGATGACTTGAATCTGCAAAGTTGTGTTTTACGTTGCATGTGACCTTTAATATAGATATGTGAAGGACTTCTAAAAACACTCAACATGGACAAAACAGGTACCAGAAGCAGTTCCCTATTTGGAGGAATATACACCCGTTGTTTTTCAGGTAAACGCCTAACGTTCTTCTTCAGGTTTTTGTGATCACCGTCACGGTTTACGTCAGTGGTAAGGATACCACGGTATGATGACATACTGATCTTTCATAAGCACAAGTATATGATCTTGCTAAAAACGTAGATCGTTCGTAGGTGAAATTTCTGGGAGACAATGCCTTTATGAGAGCTGTTTGGAAGATAATGATATGATTCGTCAAAATTGTATACATTTTCTCGCCAAATACACTGGCTGCAATAACTATATTTCCGTTTTGATAGGTAGCTTGGGTTTTTTCTATTAGTTTTTACGCTTCTGCTTTATCAGTGATTATATTTTTCAAGCAGACAGTGCATAATCCAGACATTATTATTTTTGAGTTGATTACTTTTTTATACTAGTTGGAAGAAGTAATGGAAATTTATCTTTTCGATTGGATTCATGTAATGCTCTTGTTTATCAGTTTTCTTGTTTATCACTCGTTATCGAATGTACCTGTCTGGTAAACCCCATACAAACCGTATACGGTGTGTATGGATATCATGACCTTTACAATGTTTAATGCGACGCCAGTTGATGTCACGTCACGAATGTCCTTGTAAGGACATCGTGTCACCCTGCTGAACATCTGATGGTATCAAGGTATTATATTTCAAAATAATATCGGGGTGAAAATAGGCCTCATAAATTGTAAAGTCGTAAATAGATATACCTCATATAAATTAATATCGGAGTGAACACCATATAAATCCTGAAACGTGTTACTGAAAACATGGCGCTAGTAATACAAGGAAAATCTTATGGATAACAACTTCTTGATTTATTTTTCACAACGTATTTTTCATCAGACATCTACATGGAAATGAAGCAATCAACGCACTTCTAAATGCCTTTAAAGAATTTCATGGCGCTAGTATACCACCTTTTTCATAGCTTCTTTTCTTTATTCAAATGATATTCAAATTTTATTTGGAAGTGTTAAATAGGTCAGGTCTTCCAAGACACGGTTAGACATTTTTACTGAGAGTCTTCAGTGAAATTAACACTTAATAATTTACTTTGTTATTTGATTAAACTAGTGTAGTTTCCATTTCGAAAAGTTATTTTCTTGAGTTTCACTACTGCCTATGTTTTGTTGCTATTCATTTCTAAACCTGAGAAGGAAGCATAAAAATATGAATATTCAAGAATGCTTTTTTGCAATGTTCGGTTCTGTCTGAAATTACACTATACACACAGGTAATTATTCTTCCACAAGTGTACAACAATTGAAAAACAGTCCTTAAATGTGTGCTGTAGCCTTAGCCTAATTCAGCTGTATTCAGTGAAAACCAAACTTAGTCCTAAGTGTTTTAGCATTGTAGACTTTCTTGGCGGCTTTTAAGTATGAATTATCGGAAACATAGCCCACGAATCATTGGAATAAATGAGCGAAATTTAATATAAACAGAATCATAGGATTACAAAACTGAATACAACCTAGAATCCAAACGCAATTACAATATGCCGGTGCATACACAAGGCAGACATGATAATGTTATATAAATTCTGTGACAAGTTGATGATCATATTGTTCCGATTGTGTACAACTGAGTATACAGAACAGGTAAGAATGAGAACCAGGGCCCCGTTCCTCAAAGCGATCGTAGCACTACGACAGTCGTGGGTCTATCTTAAAGTATGGGAGTTACGATCACCTTAGAGCCACGATCGCTCTGAGGAACGGGGCCCTGGGCTCCAACCTTCTAAAATATTAGGTTACTGTAGATTTCAACTATCCCAACAGTTGAAATAGACGAGCGTGGACGCACAGTGACTAAAATCACCGTCAGATGCTTAGTACCTATTTTATTATTAACTATTTGCTTACTATGCAGTTTGATAGTCCATGTCAATTATGAGAGTAAACACTTTCCTAGATTAATACACCTTTCCATGTAAGATGAGGTCGACAGATTTTGAGTGGATATTTTTAATACTTTTGTTTATTGATAATATGTATCTGGACCATTGCTGTTTTCTTAATGTCTCTGACACTACACTTCAAAGTACATGAATAAGCCAACACTTGCTGTCATGTTCACGTTTCTGTTCCGACAACCTCCAACAAACAGACTGTCCATAGGTCGTTATGTGATGTTTAGAAGTTTAAACAAGCACTATTTTGAAAAACTGGATAGGTATTGTCTGATTTTGTAGATTGATGATGTGCCCCCCAGGATACAGTAAACCACGTTTATAACGAACTGAAGGTAAAAGCTAACCATGTTTTGGTCCCGAACATTTGGTGGATAGTTTTGTACAGATATGTATGATAAACTAACAATATTGTCCCTGTGAGTTCGTTTTAATTGTAGTTTACTGGGTGTGCAACGTTCCTTATATGTTATATGGTTTTATGGTATTTTATTTACACTTTTAAAAAAACAGTGTCCATTTATTGCATGTCAACGTCAGTTTCGTAAGCTTTGCTTTACAGAAGTATTCATGTAATAGCATGTACATACACGAACAGAGCTTCACTAAAACAAAAATAATCTGAGCTGAATTATTATTTTTTTCAATAAATATGCACTAGACACTATAACTTTGTGTTGTCCTTTGCTCAGTACGTACGTTTGTGTATTTATATTTCTGACTACATGGATAGATGGACGGAGGTATCAAGTTCACTTATAAATATCCAGGTATTTCACAAACAATAAATATAATTTATGGTGTTATGCTGAGGTAGGTGCATCTCTAACAACGATTTCTTCAGTAATATACGATGAGTGGTTAATGTGTACTAGGATGTGTGCATCTTTGAACAATATTTCAGTTATACCCCGGCATATAGGCTTATGTTGGGAAGACATTGTGAAAGCTGCAGGCCTTAGATATTTACCACATTAATGTAACCGACGAGCAGGGGTTCGGAGGTAATAAACCAGAAATTATTGTTAAAGGGGAACCACAATATCATAGGTTTATGATGCTACTCAGTGCCATTGCTAGAAAGCGTTTTTTGCACCTTAAACAATACGTAGCAGACTACCGCCTTGCCTCGGAATCAAATAATTCCATGTGCATTGAGATGGAACCTGAACATCTGGACGTGCTTCACTTTGGGTTTTCGCACTGCAGAAAGGGCTGGCTAAAGGAAATGGGACAAACCATCTTATTTATCGCGATAACGTGATAAATTTGGGAAAAACAACAAATCTTTAAAAAAATATCAGAATATATTAGTTTTTACTAACAGTCGCATGATTATGATGAATGAACTCTTAACACATTAAAACTGGCAGTGGAGTGCGACATTAGATGATATCACCGTGAACGATCTTACAAGGTGATTAGGTGAAGATAGGAAATTTCAAAGTGGACAGTTTTTGGATCAGTAGTGCGTAATGCCTCCACGATTTGTGAAACATTCATTCACATTTGTTAATCAAGGCAATAATCGTGGGTTGGTTGGTTGATATTTAACGCCGTGCACAGCAGTATTCCAGATATATGGCGGTGGTCTGTAAATATTCGAGTCTGGAACATACAATCCAGTGATCAACAGCATGAGCATCGATCTACGCAATGGGGAACCGATGACATGTGTCAACCATGTCAGCGAGTCTGACCATCCCATCCCGTTAGTCGCCTCTTAGGACAAGCATGGGTTACTGAAGACCAATTCCAACCTGGATCTTCACGAGTCCTACAAGCGTTGGTAGCTGAAGACCATTTTTAACCCGGATTCGGCAAGTGGTTTTACACACTTTGAAGCAATGTAATATTACTTACTTTTTTTGTGTGTTGTAAGTACAGGGTCATATAATTCATACTGTGCGATAATACATTGTGTGTTTGAGCTAAAGAAAAAGCTAGTACAAGGACGATAACTCCTTGACTGATTTAGCACATCCAATCAACACATAGACACGGACATTGTTATGGAACATGCGCGTCCATTTCAATTGAATACACAGTCCATGGCATGGAGAAGGAATGATTTGGATTATATATGTCTTATGGAAGTATATATGTGTCGGAATGTATGAAAGGTCTTGGGAACATTAATTTTCTAATAGGTACTAGCAGCTACACAAATGGATTGTTCTCAGATAATAATATTCTTATCCATTAATTAGATGAACTGATTGCTTAATAGCCATTGTCTATGAAACAGTACCGTTAGGTTTCACAGGCAGTATGAATCCATCTTACCTTGTCCCAACAGGTGGTACCTTAACAGTTTGACATTGAAATCCACCGCACTTGGAGAATCCAGTGAGCTGTTTTGAGAATATGCTATTTCGTAACAATGAAATGGAAATAGATTGGACGCAAAGATGTATCCTAAACGGTGATATTATCTGAAAGAGCAAGTCTCTTAAATCCTAGTTTTTAAGTCTACAAGAGTTATGTCCCTTCGACTATCGATCGATAATGTTCATGGCGAAACACCTTTCCCCCCCATACCGGAAGAGAGAGTGAGTGATTTATTATTTAACGTTACATCGGCAATATTTCAGCCATATCGAGACGAATACCGGAAGAGAAACGGATGCAGAATCAGGCATATAAAATGTCTAAAGGGTAATAAACTTGCCAAATAGTATGGGATGGTTCAGCCCGTTTGAATCTGGCATGGTTAAATAGCTGAGTATCTAATGATCCCAGAATCATATACCATATCCTTCATTTGCACGTTTCAATATTATTTGAGCGTACTGAGCAAATATGCATCTACAACATCGATGTTTCTATAAAGGTACATACCTGCTTGGAGGGCAACTGCTTTACCACACAGCACTATACTCACATATTGGAGTTAGTGAGTCGCTTTTAGCAATATTCCAGCAAGAACACGGCGCGGACACCAAAATGGGCTTCACACTCTGTGCCCATGTCGAGAATTGAACCCTGAACTTCGGCGTGACGAGCGAACACTTTAAACACTAGACTGCCCACCGCCCCCCTATTGGAGTTATGGGAACAATAATGTTATAATCAAGCTGTTTGCAGTTTCAAACTACATCTGACTCAGGAGTAATATTACCTCTTTAATGAATGGAGGTGTTTCAGAATTGTTTGTTCGAAGTTACATGACCACGGTACACGCTGTCAAGATTCAATAGTTATTCTACTTCTATAACTCAGAAGCACACTAGATTTGCCAGGATACGAAAAGATCGGGAGTGAAAGACAAGTAAATGAGATGAAAATGTTCATGAGAAGTAAATGTTCCTTCAGCGGGAGGTGAACGTGCGTGCGTACGGGACATGAAGGAACTGACAAGATCAGGTAGCAATGTTTTCAGTGTGTTGGGTGATTGAGGTATCAGCTGGAATGATCGATTTTGTAATCTTTACGCAAATCGATCTACCGTCTCCAGGCGTAGCATATAGCATGGACACCCATAACCTGAGTCTGACAAGTCAAATTGTGATACTTTGGCGTTATCCATTTTACAGCATTTACACATTTGGGAGTAGTGCCACAAGACTGAATGAACAATAACACTGATCACTGCCCCATGTCTTAGTTCCGGCACAGCAGTGTGTGACGCTTCAGAAACAAATATTATGTGATTTTATATTTTTACTTGTAAACAACATTTGTTCTCCTTTTTTACATCAAATGACATCACATCGTTACAGTTCCCCCTGCGGGATATAGACAGCCGTTCCTCCAGGTCTGCTGGGGCTATTTCAATCATGACTTAAGCTCCATCCACATTAGTCATGTTAGGCTACCTTGGAATCATAAAATCTTAATGAAATCTGTGAATTTTTGACAGTATCTCTATTCGCCAGTTAAAAGTACTAGTCTGTCAGGTTGACGTGGCCTACTTCTTACATCGGAGACAAGTACGCACTTAACAGATTCGTTAAGCCCAGGTACGTTCCGTAGGTCATGTCTGCATGTGACGACAGTGATGCAGTCAGGAGAAACCTGTCTTCCGACTGTGTGGTGGAACGCTGTCGACCACCTGCAGGTCGCTGGTCCTGCAGAAAAGGCATTGGCGGCCATCAGACAGGTTTATCACCAGACTGTTTTCATATATGCACGACTGTCATTTTGATCGTGGAATCCAAGTAGCTTTTGTTGCCCTATTCTCTTTGCGGGCCTAGAGCGAGCGATTTTGACTAAACTCTGCTTTACTATAATTTCAATTTTGCAAATCAAACCAAGGTGACTGTTGGTAGATTTGCTGTCAAAATGATTACTTCTGAGTCGATGTCATCGGTTTCTAAACGCAACGACTCGGGACACAAGTTGGGCTGACTTTCACACTCACTTCGGTCACTCCCGCGTGGGGTTGTCAACATTCCCGTGTTCACGGACATTAAAATAATCTCTCCTAGAAAGATGATGTGTCTTTGATAAAAAGGCCACTTGGGGCCAGAAGCCGAAGATAATACGGGTTCAAACTGGACGTACCATCTCACACTACCTGGAAAATGGCTGTGTAACAAACTTTGTACCATTTAGATATGTTAGGTGCTTTTTGTTTGTTTTCCGGGACTGTTTTCATCCGTTTCTCTTCCGTTACTGCTGTGTTTCGCCATGATTGTTGTCGCAGAGGGAAAGTATCCATCCATGTTGCAACTTTTAGAGTACAGTTTCATATGCATAGGGTATAAACCAATCAAAAGTCTTCTAATTTATCTAAAGGGTAACAGTGCTTATTATCTCATATTTTCATAATATCATTTTTAAGCCCTTACCTTCAAATTCGTGATACAACATGCGTTTTTGTGTGTGTGCTTTGGCGTTTGTTTGAAATCTCGAGCTTTGGGGAGTGACTTAGTCACCTAAGGCACTGCAATTTGCTGAGCACAATCACCTCCCTTTGTCCACACCAGAACCTAGGTTCGTGGGTTCGAATCTCTGTCCCTCCGTCTGTGTTTCAAGATTTGTGAACATCATGCCGTGATGGCAACACGTTGGCAACACATCGGGATTTTCCCCTTTCATCTAACTGATACACCGTGATAGAACGTCAATACTGTGCTAAGCAGCGTTACAAAGATTCACTTGTGATTTCCACGTCAGGAATTAGGCTTTCAAATCCCTTTTCATCTGGTGTTGTTGCTTAAACGGAACCACACCAAAACGGCACTTAGCGAAATCGGAGCATCGCCCAAGACTATCAAAGTCATAAATGGCCTGACCGAATATCCAAACCAGAGACCGTATACCGATATATAATCTCTGTCCAAACAGATAAAAGGCATCGTAGTTCACATTGCCCACCGTAATCGCATGCACAAAATTCCGACGTATCAAAAAGCGGCCCTGGAATCAGACGTTGTCACTCAGTAACCAGTAAAATTTCGTAACATTAGTCAGTCATCTGTCAGTGTCATGGTTGAATATTCAGTCATATGGAAACTGGCCTATGTGGTCGCGATATGCATTAACCTCGCCATATCAATAAGAATGTTAGATATATATTTTCTTCATTCATGATCTCATTCCGTCTTTTGTTGTTGATTGAAGCATCGTTTCCCTGAAGGAAAGATGTCAATAAAACACTAGCCACTTTATAGTTGTTTCAATATTTGACATATAAATGTAGTTACCGTTGTTTTTAAACAATATTTATGTACATTTTATTACTTAATTGTCTTGGTATGTAAAATCGAGAGAGTTCATTATCTAAATGTCTAACAAAACTTAATAGAAGATAAATTGTCATTTACAGAATCGTCGTGTTAGGGCGGGAATTGTACAGTCCAGATTGTTGTTAACGAAGATATAGTTATGAAAGCGGTTTTGTCACTTCCATTACCACAATCGCAACACTGCTTCCACACAGTGGATATGCTGATTTGCCATAATGCAGGCCTCTAGAATTCAACACTCGGACACTCCTTGTTCATTTGTTTATTCAATATTTTCATGGGAAGTCCCAAGGCATATGCCTATATACAACTTAACATTAACGTAAGATTTGTCAATGCAATATTTCTCATATCAGTGATTATGCTGCCCTAGGAGATGAAAGTAAGGCCTATGATACTACAAAAGCATAAATGCGACAGCGTTTGTTTTGAAACGATATTGGAATGTTGAGAATCGAAAGTTGAAGTCACATTCGGTCACATTGCATTTCATCATACCCGATGACGTGGACCCTTGCTCACAATATCAATCACTGGTTTGTTTGGGTAAATGTAGCTACTGGCACATGGATGGATTACGTGGAGTGTGAGGATAAACAACAAACAACCAATATGATCATACAGACTACACGACAGTACCTCTGGGTTTTCTGAAAATACAGCTCGAAGGTGCATATGTTACAGGGAACTGATAAAAGAATCAGTAATTTCGTGAAATCTCAGTGACCTCCAGGGATTTAATGTGTTCCCTAACATTTCAAGGTATTTCATGAAATTACTGAAATATTGGCTCAGGGATTTCATGAAACCCCTGCCAGCATTAATTGAAATAGAGATCACCAAATTTATAATGCGAGTACAGAGTATCTGCTGATAAAATTCATCTGTTGGGGCAAGATGCTATGACACTGACTATTACACTTCAGTCCCACTTCAAAACAGTTAGTCTTTTTACCCATTGTATTTTCATGTACTTACAAAATGATACCACATCTACCATTTTTATTCCACCTTTCTCGTAGTCATTAATCAGCATAGTTCTTTTTATTCTATCTTTTTTAACATACCATATAAATCGATACAGCAAAGAGTTCACTCGTTGAAAAACAACAACAGAAGATGGAACGGTTAGAGACATAAAGAGGCGAGTAAATGAGTGTAAAATTTGAGATTTTAGTAAAACAATTTGTCATCGCAGAGTTAACGTTCTATTTGACCCTGTGTAAATTGCTTGTTTGCTTGTCTAGCTTTTGTAAATTGCTTATCATAATTTAAATCTAGCATTTCTCTCAGATTTGTTGAAAATTTAATCTTAAAGGGGTCACGGTGATTTCACGAAAGTACTGATTCTTAGGGATTACGTGAAATCCGTGGTTCCACACATTCCCTGTAACATAATATATAGATATCACGATTTTTGAATCATTATATTTATCAGCTTTAGCGGAACATATGGTCCTTAGTTGGAATAGACTGAACATTGTTTCTTTTTCGTGTTTATTTTAAATTTATCAATATTCTTGTTATTTCTTTGTGCATCTTTCTTTTAATACTTTCATGACCTTGTTATAATCTCGTAGACGAAGCGTCCGATAATCTTCCAGTCTTCACGATGTCAGTGGGAATGCATGCATAAATGATGTCAGTGGAATATATTCTGAAAGAGTAGATGTCGTATCACTCCCCGGCCAGATAAATCATGATGAGGTCATCTGTCAATATAGAGGCCTGGACTACAACAGCGGGTGATTCACGGTATCATGCAATCAGCCATGTTAATGTGTCTGACGAGACGGCTTCCGCGCAAATGCGACTTCGTTGTCAATGTTAACAAGGCGAACACCTGTTATATCCACTATTTGATAGCTATTCATAGGCTGTTCATGCAGAACGAGTACAAACAGACACTTGAGTAATTTCGTAAACTGACGTATAGCATAACTTCCCTTTTGAAATATCAATGAATGCAGGTGAGACTAGATGTTATAATGATAACTGCATAGTGTTAATATTTGTAATTACATGGGCCCCGTCTTAGAATCCGGGTCTGCATCAACTAACTAACGGAATCGGGTGGTTAGGCTAGCTGACTGGGTTGACACACGTCATCGTATCCTAGTTGTGTAGATTGATGTCCATGCTGTTGACCACTGGATTGTTTGGTTCAGACCCGATTATTTACAGACCGCGCCATATAGCGTGAATATTGCTGAGTGCGGCGTTACACAGGAAACAAACAAACCTTCAAGTAGCATTGCATTCATCTGGAAATATATTGACGCTTAAATATATCTGAGCAGCTCACAGTTCAATTTAAACCCTGTGTGTTCGATTTTACGTCAATATTTGTATAAGAATACATTTGGGCACCAGACATTGTTTTGTATTTCTTTGACGGGCAGAACATCAGGATATGGCTGCTAATGTGAACCAGCTGACAACCATGTGGGGCAACAGTGTGGTATCGCTACCCATGTGGAAGTCACCCGCCTACCTTCCTTCCCCAGAAAACTAAATCGCCCAGCGAGACTTCTATGATATATTTTCATCGCTATGTGGTATTGACGGACAGGAAATTAAAGTTGATGTAATCAATATGTTGTAAGTGACGTATCGGTCACTGGAGTGATATTGGTATCCAGAGGTTATATTTGTACCTGACGTCAGTGTGATATTGCAACCTGTTGATACATTCTACTTGCAGAACCTAACCATGAAATTAGTCAATATGAGATATTTGTACCTGCATGAGTCCATCAGGGTGACATTATGTATTTCATAAAAAAACATATCAAAGGGATTTTATATACTGTCACTGACGGGGTCTTAGTACTATATAAAAGGAAAGGGATGTAACGAGGTCAACACACCAAGTTCGTTTCAGGGCGAATTCAACAATGATCACTGTATCTGTCCCATTTAAGTTGCACACACTTCAAGCCAATAGATTTACCTACAAAATAAGCCATAGAGCACACAAATCGAAGCCGTACTTTGGAAGCTAGGGTCTTCGGAAGCTCGAAAAATCGTGATTTCTCGATTCCGAGCCAAAATCCCTGCTCAGAATTTGTAGCGGTAACTCACCCATTTTCTTGTTCATTTCACGGTATACACATACGACATGCACCAAAACCTGTTGAACTGATGGCGCCTGTCAGCGCGCTAGTCGCCATTCTTTCGGAGACATTTACATCTTACTGTCATAATGAGTTTACGTACATTTATTCATCGCAAACAGAATTGTGCCGTGCCCGTTCGCCATTGACGACCTTGGCCTTAACCTGCCCCGCACTGAAAAGAGTAACCGATTTGATGGGACATATTTTATTTTTAGCCAAAGAGCTCCCTTGCTCTTTTCAGTGCGGGGCAGGTTAAGGTCAAGGTCGTCAATGGCGAACGGGCACGATACAGTTCTGTTTGGGACGCTTATCATATGTGATAAGCGTCCGCCATATTGCCAAAGAACAAGTGCTACAGTAATTCAAATCGTGTTGTTTCTGTCGTTTTTGTAAATGGTACGATATTGTATTCCTTTGCGAGGGATGCACGGAATCATCGAACAATGGAAATAGCCACCATTTCTTCCATTTCCCAAGTAAAGAGACAGATTTAGGCAGGAGAAATGCTCCGATCATTCCGAGTCGGATGCATATGAAAGAGACATGCACACATGAGGTATGAAAATCCCAAAGCTTGGCTAAAGAAGGAAGAAGTACCCACCAGATTCATTAATACTCCATCATTCTCTGTTACAACATCCTGTCAGTGGTATTTTTAGATTAGATTAAAGTCCGATTGCCAGTCGAATTGCCCCCGCTACAAATTGCCCCAGCAAATTTAGTCAAATTGCCCCGAGGTTTTGGTCAAATTGCTCTAGGTGGGTAGTCAAAATGCCCAAATTTATTTAAAATGATTAAAGGTCACATGCAACCAAAAAATCAAACATAATTAAAACACAATTATCACTTCTTCATGACATATAATATGCTTTGCTGATTATGAAAAAACAAATAAACAAAATTATAAGCGTATAATCGCAAATCAAAAGTGCAATATTTTGTACTTGGGTTTACTTCCCAAGAAACGAAGCAGCCGGGATACCGAACCCAGTCAGAGCGGGTGGGTGTGCACTCAAGTGTAACGGCTGGTTCATTTGCAGATCCCGCCTTCACGGCTCATTGTGTGTGTATATATAGAGATGTTGGGTTTTGTAAATACATGCTCATTTTTTTGTCTAACATTTGGCAATCAACAGACATCATAACATGTCATGTGTTCAAGTATCACACCTGCCTGTCTGTGTAATTACATAATGTGACAGAGACCGAACTCGGGCCATAAATCAATGCGTTTTGTTTATGGTGTATAGCCTGATTGGTGTTAAGTTCAAGTTGCATGTGGTCAGTGATCGCAGTTGTGTATTGAATATCGTCATTAGCAGACAGGCAGGCAGACACACAGGTGTCAATAAAACAAGACATTGAGTTTTGTCTGTGACAACGACATATCTATATCACAGTTAGAAATTGTGTCAACGCTAAATAATGACATTGCTTTTAAGTATCGAACTGAGAAAGTGACTCGGTAAGAAGAACGTGTGGTGAAATTATATAAACTGTTAATTTACTGTCATAACATATAAAAAGCTCGCGCCTGTGAGATATTAAAAAACATAAGAAAAATAGCTCACACCAAAGCCTTCACCGAGTATTTACCGGACAACCCGCTTCCAAGCTGCGCGAACCTATTTCACTGCGCACGTGCTATGAGCGCAGCCCAGCTGTTGAAACCCGTTTTCCCCAGAAAAGTCGGGGGAAAATTAGTGAAACGTTTGAACTCCAATTTCGCGCGTTTTTTTCATCGCGTTATTTTTCAACTTGTAAGTTGAATTTGCATTTTTGACGATTTGTTTCGGTAAGTCCATACCGAAAGGTATCAGAATCTGCAAAGTTGTGTTTTACGTTGCATGTGACCTTTAAATATAGGCCATTAATGCATAGTTTTGTCAACTTTGATATTATGTTCTTCATATAAAAGTATATACATAGTTATGAGTTTACTAATGGAACATTTTTCAGAAATATACTCTCCCAAAAAAGAAACGCATATAGGAATTTCAACTGTATTTTTATGATTATTTTGAAACATCTTGTAGGCTTTATGAGTCAATGACATATAGCGAAATTGCACGCTGTGAGTGCAAACGTATCCGTCTTTGGCACCAACTCGAGGAAAGTCAGTTTGAGCGTCACATGGAGACGTGTGGTGGCGCTGAAGTCAATACCTCGTGTAACCACCGTGGGCATCCAGAACTGCACGGCATCGCCTCGGCATCGAACGAATAAGTCTCAGAATCTCGTGTTGCCCAATCGCAGCCCACTCTGCCTATAGTGCCTGTGCGAGTTGCTGAAGTGTCTGGGGCTGAGGGTTACGGCGTCGCACCCGTCTGTCCAGGGCATCCCAAAGATGTTCGATCGGGTTTAAGTCCGGTGATCTTGAGGGCCAGGGGAGCACATTGATGTTGTGGTTCTGGAGGAAGTCTCTAGTGTGACGTGCTGTGTGGGGCCTGGCATTGTCCTGTTGAAACAACTCCCTCTGGCGATCAATGATTGGAAGGAGGTGTGGGCGTAGGATTTTGTCACAGTGCCGTTGAGCTGTAAGGTTGCCCTGGATCATCACCAAATCCTACTCCTACGGCCGGTGATCGCTCCCCACATCATTGCACTGCCCTGGCCGAATCTGTCCATCTGGGGAACGCAAGCGTCGGCGAAACGTTCACGTCGACGTCTGTACACCCGCATTCTTCCATCGCGTTGTTCCAATAGAAATCGTGATTCATCACTGAACCAGATTCTACGCCAATTCGGTTGGTTCCAGGCCTGAATGTTGGTGCACCATTGAACTCGATGTCGACGATGTTGTTGTCGTAGCACAGGGCCAAAATAAGGTCTTCTGGCACGTAAATCAGCCTCTCTCAACCTGTTCCTGACGGTCTGTGCAGAAAGCCACCTCAATCCGGGTATTTGTCGAGCGGTACTGGTCGCCGTAGCTGTTCGATGACGCAGGTGATGTACCCGGATGTAGCGATTCTGCGCCGCAGTGGTCGCTCGAGGTCGCCCACTACGACGGGCATCTGCTACCGAATTCTGCCGGCGATATCTCTCCCAGAGCCGTGAAATGTAGCTTTGGTGAACAGTCATGCGTCGGGCAACTGCACGTTGAGAATGGCCAGCTTCAAGCAAACCAATGGCGATATGACGGTAGGCTTCACTTAGACGTGGCATTTTGCGTTCGTCAACAATATTCCAAATACAGTGAATAATCGACAGACAGCCATCAACCTTTTATACCCATCATTGAGACTACCTGATCCCCAACTTTCACGTGCATTGCATGTGAATTGTGTATTCTGTGACACTACACGCCGAAATTGAAAATCATGCTGTTAAATACGGGTATTTTACGGATGGTGCGTTTTGTTGTGATGTTTCAAAACATAAACACCATAGGACTCGGAGTTCGGTCTTGACTGCCATCGAGTGCGGACAGCTTTTGCTTGTCAGCAAATTGATCGGTATCAACGCATACTTGTTTATGGTTGTTCCTTTTTGGTTGTGTTCTGCTTTTCTCTTCTGTTGGAGTGTATTGGAACTTTTACTTTTATTCCCTTTCGTGGGATAATCAGTCAGTTGTTGGGGATTTTCCTCGGCAATGTCTGACAACAGAATGGACTGTGAGGATGGCTTTAAAGTGGTGTCTTCAGGGTGGAAGCGAATCGGTTGCATACCGGATGGTTCTTCTAAGAAAGCTTGTGTTGTCAAGCAACCACCTACTACCTCTCATGCGTGGTCAGATCTCACCTGTGTTTATGATGAGCCAGTTCAGATGAAGTCAACCACTGTCATCATTAAGGCAGATGTTGATGATGATGATAGTTCTACAACCCTTTGTCAACTGATGACCCAGCAGGCTTTGGCTAGAGCTCTGGCTAAGGTGACAACTGAAATAGATAGTGTTAAGCGGATGGCCAGGGGTGATGTTTGTGTAACAACTAAATCCGTTGAGGCAGCCCATAAGCTTATGCAAATTACAGAACTTGCTGAACATTATGTTACACCTTATGAGCCTGAGTCACTAATGAGATCTCGAGGAGTTATCTATGGTATTGACCTGGATGTTGAGATGAGTGAAATTGAGGGAGAAATAAAACCTGTTTTACCTCTACTATACTCTGCGGTGCGTCTGAATCGTGGACCTGATAAAATCCCTACTAAATCTGTTTTGCTGGTCAGTCTTTACAGATCATGTTTTCATTTTCTTCCAGAGATTTCCAATCCGGATCTATGTTCCCCCTGCTCTGCGCTGCATTAAACGTCAGTCCTTTGGCCATGTCTCTGATAAGTGTAGGAGCACTTATCATGTTTGCGCTAAATGTGGAGGGAAGCACAGATATGAAGAATGCAATGAGAGTTCTCTTAAATTTAAAAACTGTGGTGAAGCTCACTCTGCTGCATACAGAGGTTGTATTAAATATCAAGAAGCGGTCCAAATCCAGAAAGTTAGAGTTGAGGGAAAACTTTACTATTCTCAGGCTGATTGAAAGGTGCGTGGAGATTTGGATGTTGATAAGGATCCAAAGGTTCATGGACCACCACCCGTTGCTCAACCACAGTCTCCGGTTGTTCAAATTCCTGATGTGGTATCTCGTCCTGTCATGGTGACAGCAAGTACGCAAACTGACACCCAAGAGGTTGGATGTCAGACTGACTCTCTTACTGATCTTATGCATGAAACTTCTTGTACACCTCTGTTCAACAATGACTCTCTAGTTGATTTTCTCAATTTTGTTATTTGCATAGTTGCCAACCTTGGAACGAATCGTGCCTTCAAGTCTGATGGTCTACAGACGATAGCATCAGCTGCACATTCTCTGCTGGGGTTAAAGTTGTCATCTGAGGATCTGACGAGCATGGTTAAGGGTCAACAATGGAAGTCATAATCCTTATTATGGCTCTCTTAATCCTTCAGTGGAATGCTAGATCTATTAATGCTAATGGTCCAGGTTTTAAAGTTTTTCTCAACAGTCTTGATCCCATGCCAGATGTTATATGTCTTCAGGAGACGTTTTTGAATCCTAATCAGCGATTCCGTTGGGAAGGATATGTCTGTCTACGTAAAGACCGTCCGATCGGGTCAAGAGGTGGTTGTGCTACACTCATAAAGGATTCGTTATCATTTAGTGAACTTAGGTTGCCACAGTCCGAAATAGAAGCGAATGCAGTCACTATCCATTTGAAGGATACGAGATCGGTCTCAATTTTTAATATTTACAATAAAGCTCATGCTTCCAGCGATGATTACATTTCTCTTTTGAATGTGTCAGATAATCTTAAAGTATTATGTGGTGATTTTAATAGTCATAATCCGTTGTGGGGAGCTGTAAAGTTGGATGTTGGAGGTAAGGCCACTGAGACACTCCATGATGATAAGAATCTTTTCCTTCTGGATTTGACCATATTGTCAGTCCACAACTAGCTCCACACTGTGATTGGGAAGTATATTTTCGGGATTCTGTTGGCAGTGATCATTATCCTGTGTTTACCGCCCTTCATCTTGACCCGATAATTGAATTAAGAGAAACAGCTCAGCGGTGGACTTTCTCTAAAGCTGACTGGTCTGCATTTACTGCTTTGTGCTCTGACACTATCACGCCAGCTATAAAGTCGATTGACCTTGAACAGTTTCATAACTGCTTTGTTTCTAACATTATTAATGTAGCTACTAGAACCATAGGCAGAAGTTCAGGTAAACGTCCTCTTAAACCGCCAGTATCTTGGTGGACGGATGCGTGTCAATCAGCACAAAAAAACTGGTTGAAAAATCAGCTTTACCATCTGACTTGATAGAGTTTCGGCGCGCTTCCGCTTTCCTCAAACGAACTGTTACTGCAGCTAAACGTTTGTCTTGGTCTAAGTACACAAGTTGCATAAATAAAAATACACCTCTTTCTCAGGTATGGAGAAAAGTGAACATTCTTTCTGGTAGTTCCTGTTCTAAACGTGCTATTCCATCTACTGGTAAAGACACACCAGCAACAACAAATATTGTCAAGAGTAATTCACGGGCAGAGTCCTTTCAAAAAAGTATCTAGTACATATAACTTTAATTCAGACTTCCGGCTCATTAAAGAGTCACTTGAATCAGAGTATTCAGATATCTTACATTGTCCCACACATCGCAGACTACAACTCTTTATTTAGTTTACAGGAATTAATGAATGCCATATCTGGACGAAAAAATACCTCTCCAGGTGACGATTTATTGTGTTATGATATGTTCAAACATCTGCCAATTATCAGCCTTGAAACTATACTTTTACTTTTTAATCACATTTGGTTTGAAAGCAAACTTCCCATTTCTTGGAAAAAGGCAATTGTAGTTCCTATTCCAAAGCCTGGTAAAGATCCTACTCAAGCCACATCCTACAGGCCTATTGCCCTTACCTCCAACATGTGCAAAATAATGGAGAGAATGGTAAATAACCGTCTGGTTTACTTCATGGAAAAGAACAATCTCTTTTCAGGTGTCCAGTCAGGCTTTCGAAAAAAACAGATCTTGTGCTGATCATTTAGTGCGACTTGAAACCGAAATTAAAAAGGCACTAGGAAGCACTGAATATCTACTGGCTGTTTTCATGGACATTGAGAAAGCCTATGACATGTTATGGAAGGACGGTTTAGTAATAAAACTCTATAAGCTTAGAGTTAATGGCCGCATGCTTGACTGGATAAAAGATTTCTTGAGGGATAGAACTATACAAGTTCGCATTGGAACTTCTCTGTATGATGTATACATGTTAGAAAATGGAACACCTCAAGATAGTGTAATCAGCCCAACCTTATTTAATGTTATGATTAATGACCTGTTTGAGAATATCAGTGTACTGGTCGAAACATCACAGTTTGCAGATGATGGAGCGTTGTGGAAACGGTCCAGTAATTCTGACACTGTCTTTAACGGCATTCAACAATCTCTTCATCTTGTACAGACTTGGTGTGTGCATTGGGGTTTTAAGATTTCAGCTTCTAAATCGTATGCAATCATTTTTAATCGGAAGAAGATTCCACATAATTCAAAATTGGTTTTGTGCGGCTCTCATTTGGAGTTCGCGGATAAAGTCAAGTTTTTGGGACTCTGGTTTGATAAGAGGCTTACTTGGAAACCTCATATGGACTATTTGATTCAGAAATGCACTAAAGTCCTGAACCTTCTGAGAAGTATTTCCAGTACCAAATGGGGTGCAGACAGGGTGTGTTTGTTACTGTTGTATCGTGCCCTCATGAGATCACGACTTGATTTCGGCTGTCAAGCCTATGGATCTGCATGTGCTACACAAAAGGCAAGACTAGCTGTTGTTCAGTCAAAAGCCCTACGAATATGCCTTGGAGCATTTAGAACTACCCCTGTTGAGGCTTTACATGTTGAATCTGGTGAAATGCCTTTAGATCTCAGACGTGAACTGTTAGAAGTTCGGTACATGCTTGAAATCTTTTGGAATGAAACACCCTACTTCAGCTGTATTGGGAGATTGTGTTGAGTATTTCCTAGATCCTTTGAAAGACGGTATGGGGCCTTATGGGATGCGTTCTCAGAGAACTGCTTTCCATCATAATGTACGTGATGTTGCCATAGCTGATGTTAGTGTTCTGCCAAAGAAGCCACCATGGTTGCTTGACCTTCCATCAGTTTATCTTGATGTCCTGGAACACGCAAATAAATTTGATCCGGCGCCTCGTGTTAAAGCTCTTGCCGAGGAACATATCCGAAGTTTACAGTGGATCAATGCAATGCAGATTTACACTGATGGATCTAAGTGCTCAGTGTCCGGTCGTGTTGGTGCAGGTATCTTCATAGCCACTGATAAAAACGAAATATCTATACAATTAGCTGATCACTTATCTGTATTCTCTGCTGAACTTGCAGCAATCATTGAAGCTTTGCAGTGGATTCATTTTTTGAGACCTGTATCAGGGGTCATTTTCAATGATTCTGTCAGTTCTTTACAAGCAATTCAGACAAGTGCCTCTTTAGCAAGACAAGACTTGATCAATATTATCCTCGATCTTTTTTAATGAATTAAGTAAAGATCTTTTAGATGTTGAGTTTTCATGGATACCAGCTCATGTTGGAATATTTGGAAATGAAAAAGCTGATCATTTGGCAAAAGCTGCATTAGATTTTGATGTCTCAGAACAGGATGAGACAATATTGCCCTCTCCTGTAGAATTATGCACCGTCAGTAAGACCCATGCTCAAGCGAAATGGCAACAGAGATGGACCTCATCCTTAAAAGGACGCCATCTTTATGGCATTGAGCCTTTTATAGCTAAAGCAAAATTATCCAGAAACAATCGTAGGGAAGAGGTTCTTTTAACCAGACTTCGTCTTGGGCATTGTGGTCTTGGTGCATATCTAAGCATTATGAATAATGATATTCCTGCAAATTGCACAGTGTGTAATCGGCTAGATGATGTGGCTCATTTTTTACTGCATTGTCAAAAACTCATCGTAAGGCGATGGTGGGATCTTTGACAGCACTTAATATTGACATCTCATTGACTGGACTGTTGTAATATCACTCGCAATGATGTTCAGAATGTCATTCTTGCTTACATTAAAGCGTGTGGCAGCTTAACTACTTTGTAAAAGTGTATAAACCTAGCAAACCTTTAGGATGGCCAAGGTGTAAATGGGCCCAGTTGCCCGAACACATATCAAACTTTCAATTATCTATCTATCTACCATAGGACTCATAAACAGAGCAAAACCTTTTGTAAAATGAATCACGTTTTAATTCATTGCTACATGAAATTGCTATTTTCATGATGCGTTTCTTTTTTTGGGGAGAGTATATGTTATAGAAGAATCAGGACAAATGTTTGGTTACAAGTTTATGCATCTGAAATGCATACAAGAGGGATTCTTTGTCAGTCAAGACACGGTGCGTCATTTGCTGCAGTTAGTAGTGGACGAAATGAGAGTACGAAAACACCCAACTGCATGTAATATTCCATAGACATCGGGTAGCCTCCCTGCACGGAATCCCCCTCGCGTCCATGCATGTGTTAAACTTGATCATAGCTTGCGTGATCTATAGCTGGGCCGACGCCATGTTGAAAAAAACTCAAGTCGTCAATTTGTGTAATGACACCTGCGTGCGCAAATGCAAATTTATAGAGCGAAATAAACAACAACAATATACAACTTCTATAAATAATATACTAAGCAGCAAAAGAAACGTCAGTTTGGAATTTTCCTTCGCAGAAACGGATAACTGTAAACTCATTAAATGTTTTGATTGTATATTTTTTGACATCTCTAACTTTACCTGAGCAAAGACATTCTTTCCCAAACTCAGAATGGAAACCAAGAAATGGTCTCAAAAGCGCAACCTGATCTCGGAGATGGTACGGTGTTCTCCATGCTTTTCATGCAACCCATGCTGCACGTGCTGTTCACAAGGACCAGCCCTATAAAATGCACCCCCAAACCTGGTTGACACATTCACATTACAACATCAACACGATGCCACGACTCACGACAGCTCAGAGGAACCAGGCGCTAAGAAGACCTGAAGCTGGCCACACTGCACAAGCCGTTGCCAGTCACTTCCAGGTCAACGTTCGGACCATCTACAGGCTGCAGCAACGTTTCCGGGCCACCAACACCACAAATGATCACCCCCGTACTGGCAGACCAAGGGTGACCACAAGACGACAAGACCGCCATGTTGTGCAACAGCATGTACAGAATCCCCTCATGCAGGCATCCGAAACAGCATGCCAGACAGTGGCAGCACACGGAAGACCAATCAGTACTGATACAGTTCGCCGACGTCTTAACAGCGGGAACCTCCATTACCTTACCGTGGACCTGTCCTCACCCCTCGTCATCGGCGTGAACGTCTACAGTTTACCCTACAACACCAAAACTGGCGATACAGGCAATGGAGAACTGTTCTGTTCTGCGGTACTGCGTATCAACTGCAGATAGCAGAACAAGAATATGGCGACGACGTGGCCAGCGTTACTCAGACCAATGTGTTATGGAAAGAGACTCATGGGGAGGTGCAAGCATCATGGTATGGGATGGGATAGGCCTGAACCAGCGAGTGGGTCCTGTGGTGTTCCAGAACCTTGGTCCAGGTAGAGGAGGCGGCATCACAGCGGTGCGCTACATCGACCAAGCTCTCAGACCCCATGTCATACCACATTTTCCAGCATGATAACACCCGGGCCCATACTGCCAGAGCTGCACGGGACTTCCTACAGCAGGACGGTGTCAACATTATGCAGTGACCAGCCCTTAGTCCTGATTTAAACCCAATTGAACATCTTTGGGATGAAATTCGGACTGAGACTGAATAATGTCATACCAAGGCCGAACACAGCGGATTTATTGGGCCAGGCCTTTCTCAGAGTGTGGTTCCAGGTGCCAATGGCGTTCATCGATCGATTGGTGCTCTCCATGCATAGACGCTGTGCTGCAGTTATTGCCGCTCGTGGTGGTCACACTAGATACTAAAGTCAAGAGTCTGAATGGACTGCAAACGTTCACGTAATGTCTTGGAATTGTGCTGAGTTATTCATTGATGTGTCAGGATATTGTACACAATAAATGTTTTTGATCCGCTTATTATGTCCATTTCTGTAATGATTTGATTGCTGTGCCTATCTAATTTTGAATTCGTACTGACGTTTTTTTTGCTGCTGAGTATATTTAATATTCCCGTAAATCTAAGTAGCAACAGGCGCCAAAGCTACATCACATCATCACATCACATCATTAATCTTTATATAAGTGTCGGCTTACAATTTCAAACTATTCTTCCCACCTGCCCATTATTATTTATCCGTAGTATCGCATAATCCATATAATCTATGAGATCAACAGTCACATTTTTTCATATAAACACAGTCCTCACTGTCCTACGCATATATGGCTACATACATAAGTCTTCCCAACTAAACAGAAGGCTGCCCTAGGTTTACACATATAGTGTAGTGTAATGTCTGTCCACTTGTAGCCAATAATTCATTTCGAGTCTTAACCTGTGCACACACGCCTGGCTATGCACAACAGACGTGAATTGTATAACTAGGTCAGTGGGTTAGTAGGCCTACCTTTCAAATCGTTTTGCACAACTATAGTGTAAACCATGCTTGCAAAAAAATATCACTAAGTTTTACAGTCATTTACACGTGCAACCACAACAATTAATTTAATAGTAGTTCCATTAGCATTTCCCACAACCACCACACACCACCACCACCACCACCAACCACTACAACGACCACCACAACCACCACTACCACACACTACCACATACAAACACATACCACCACCACCAACAACAACACACACACCACCACCACCACTACCACACACCACTTCCACGACCACCACACCACCACCATACCACACCACCACTACCACTACCACTGCCACACACCACCACCACCACACACACCACCATCTCACACCACACATAACCAGCACAACACCACTCACCACCACACACCACACCAGCACACACCACCACACCTACCAGCACCACTTCACACACCACCACCACCAGCAGCACAATCACACACCACCGCACCAGCAGCACACCACACACCACCACCACCAGCAGCACAACCATACACTACCACGACCACAACACACTACTACACACACCACACACACCACCACACACCACAATCTCCACACACCACCACCACCACCACCACTACAACCACTACACACACCACCTTCACCACCACACACACACCATCACTAGCACAACTACTACCACACCACCACCTCCACGACCACCATGTCCACCACACCATTATTATCACCACACACTACCACACACCATCTCCACCACCACCACCACCAACACACACTACCACACGCCACCACCACCACAAACACACAACCACAACACACCACCACTACCACTACTATCACCAACATCACTAGCACAACCACCACACACAGCGCTCTCCACAACCACCACCACCACACCACCACCATCACCACCACACAGTACCACACACCATCTCCACTGACACTACCACACACTACAACACACCACCACTACTACTACACACACAACCTGCACAGCACACACACACCACCACCATCACCAGCACAACACACCACACACTATCAGCACTACTCACACACCACCGCCACAACCACACACCACCACTACTACCACACTCCAATACAACCACCACTACCAACACAACTACTACAACCACCACCACCACCACCACCACCACACACACCACTATCACCAGCACAACTGCCACACACCACTTCCACGACCACCATATCCACTACTACTATTATCACCACCACACACTACCACACACCCTCCACCACTACTACCACTAACAACACACACTACTACACGTCACCACCACCACTACAAACCCACCACTTCCACACACCACCACTACTATCACTAACATGACTAGCATTTAACCACCACACACCACTTCCACAACCACAATGACTACAACCACCACCACTACTCACCACACACACAGTACCACACACCATCTCCACCACACTCACAGCTACTCACCACACACTACAACACACAATCACCACTACCACTACCACACACAACCTGCAATAACACCACACACCACCACTACCATCACCACTACCTAACAACTACACACTAATAGGCACTACCACACACCACTGCCACAACCACACACTACCACCACTTCACTACACACCACTTCCACCACCACACACACACCACCACCACCACCACCACACCACACAACACCACCACAACTGTCACTACCACATACTACTACCACCTAACACAACAACCACACACTACCACCACTCTACCACACTATCACAGCCATATACACCACTACCACTATCACTACTCACACACCAGCGCCACCACCACACACAACTACCACCACTCACCACACACACCACTACCATCAACACCACTACTAACAACTACCACTTCCATCACACACTAACACAACACACCACTACTACTATCACTACTCTCACACTACCACCACACAACCACCACCATTACAACCACACACCACTACACCACCACTATCACTACTCACACACTACCACTCACACATCACTACACATCACTACCATATCAACACGACTAACAACCACCTTCTCACTATCACCATCACATACTAAATACAACACAACACTACCACTATCACTACAACACACCACCAATACTACACACCACTACTACTATCACTAACACACAACACCACACAACACCACTCACGACACACTACTACTACCTAACCACATATCACTACTCACTCACCACCACACACCACTGCCACCACCACCATCACCACACACCACACTACACTACTATCACTACCTACACACCACCACCACCACACACCACTACCACCATACACTACCACCACACACCACCACCACTGCTACCACACACTATCACTACACCACCACAGCACCACAACCACCACACACTACCACCAGAAACCACCACACACTACCATCATACACCACAAACTTATCACACACACACTACACTATCACACCACCATCATACACCACTCTCACTACCACTACTCACCACACACTACTACTACTACCACGCACCACCACCACACACACTATCACTACAACACTACACAACACACTACTCTACTATAACAGAACACTACCACAACCACTCACACACTAGACACTACACACCACTCACACCACCACCACCATATCATCATCACTACTCACTAATACACCACTACACACCACACACACACTGCTAACACTACACACAAACACATACCACACACCACTAAATACTCACTGCACACTACCACTACACTCACTACTTTCACAACACACAACTACTATCACTCACTTTCCACACACTATCACTACAACCATCTCTACCTTTCACACACACACCTTTCACAACTACTCACACACCACTACACACACCACTAACTAACTACCACCACCACCACCACTACTACCACTACTCACTACCACACACAACCACCACTCACATCACACAACACTAACCACTACCACTCACCACACACCACCACCACCACAAACACCACTACCACACACCACCACACACCACCACGACACACTACTACCACACACCACTACCACAAACCTACCACCACCACACACCACTCACACACTACCACAGCACACCACAACAACCACACCACCAACACCACCTTCACCAGAGACCACTACACACCACTATCACACACACCACCACACACCACCACTATCACTAACACCACGACACACTACCACGACACACCTACACCACCACAACCACAAACACATCACTACTCACCACCACAGCACAGCACACACCACCCACCACCAGAAACCACCACCACCACCACTACCACTCATACACACCTACACTACTACCACCACCACACACATCACCACCACACACCATCACTACACCACCACCACCACTACACACCACCACCACAACACACCACCACTATAACAGAACACCACCACTCACCACTACTACTACCAGACACTACACACCACTCACGCCACCACCACCACCACACACCATCACCACACCACCAACACCCACCACTGCACACCAACACCTACCACCAACACCACACCTATACACAACCACAACCACCACCATCACCATACCACACGACGACTATCACTGGACACCACCACAACTACCACACACCACCACCACTGCCACCACACACCACCACCACTCACACAACCATCACCACCTCCACACATCACCACACAACCACCTCCCACCATCACACACCACTAACTACAACCACTCACTTCCATCACACACTAACACAACACACCACCACTACCACTACACCACCTCACACCACCACCACCACCACCACCATTACAACCACTCACCACCACCACCATCACCACCACACACCACCACACATCACCACACATCACCACACATCACCACCATCAACACACGACTAACAACCACCACTACCATCACATACTAACACAACACAACACACACCACCATCACCATACTCAAACACCACCAATACCACTACACCACCAACTACCAACACCACCACTGTGACACACTACCACCACACATAACCACCACCACCACCACACACCACCGCCACCACCACCATCACCACACACACACACCACTACCATCACCACCACACCACAGCACCCACCAGCCCCACCATCATCACTCACCACCAGAAACCACTCACACACCACCACCATACACCACCACCACCATACACCTACACTACCACCACCACCACACATCACCACCACACACCATCACTACAACCACCACCACCACCACACACCACCACCACAACACCACCACTACAACAGAACACCATCACCACCACTCACTCACCACACACCAGGACACCACACACCACCACACCACCACGACCACCACACACCACTCCACCATCACACACCACTAACAACTACCACTTCCATCACACACTAACACAACACACCACCACCACTACCATCACCACCACTACACCACCACTCACCACCATTACAACCACACTCACCACCACCACTCACCACCACCACACACCACCACCACATCACCACACATCACCACCATCAACACGACTAACAACCACCACTACCATCACATACTAACACAACACAACACCACCACCACCATCACCACTCAAACACCACCAATACCACACACCACCGCTACCAACACCACCTTACACAACCACCATCACTACCACCACCACACACCACCACACACCACCACCACTACCACCACCACCACCACCACTACCACCACCACCACCACCACCACCACACCACACACAACCACCCCTCAGTCACCACACACCACACACCACCACCACCACCCACCACCACACACACTACAACCCACCACCACCACCACCATCATCACCACCACACCACCACCACCACCACATACCACCACCAACCAACACCCACCACCACCACCACCACCACCATCACCACCACAAACACCACCACACACCACCCACCACCACACACCACCACCACCACCACCACCACACCACCACCATCACCACCACCACCATCACCACCACATACCACCACCAACCAACACCCACCACCACCACCATCACCACCACCATCACCATCACCACCATCACCACAAACACCATCACCACCATCACCACAACATACTACCACCACCATCACCACCACACACACCACCACCATCACACCACCACCACCATCGCCACCACACACCATCACTCACCACCACCATCATTACCACCACACACCACCACCATCACCACAACCACTATCACTCACCACCACACACACTACCACCACCACCATCGCCACCACGCACCATCACCACCACCATTACCACTACACACACTACCACCACCACCACCGTCACAACCACCACCACCACCACCACCAAATTCGTATGCTTTCATCCATGACTTCATCGAAGATGCTAAACCTAAACAGAAGTGAATGACTACTGATTGACTTTTTTTGTCAAACGTATTTATAAGATCCTTAAGTCCTAATAAGGAGATATTAATGTCCTAATTAGGACATAGTATCACCTAATTAGAGATAGCTTAAGTCCTTCACCCAATTAGGCAGTGCCAGTTTCATCGATGGGGTAATGTGTATTAAAAAATGACAGTATGCCAAAGTCTTTGATATGATAAGTAAAACCTGTCACCCAGAAAACTAAATTTAGGGGATAGATATAGGGCGGTAATACAGGGATATGAATAAATATTTTGTCTGACCTTAATTGAAGAAATAAATTCACATAAATACCTATGCTAGTTGTTGGGAGATGTATTATAAAGCTGATATTTAATAATAGTGTACCTGCAGACAAAGAAAAAGGGTGAAAGACTTTACCATTCAACTAAACGTTGTGCTGGGAAGGAATCGGTGCGGTGGTGTCATGGTGCTCATGTGTGTTGATTTAATAGCACATTTTAAGATATGGTTCCGATGTAGGGTTATGTCCAGTATGAGTAAACGAGGTGAGGGGTTTACCTCATGTTGTTGATATGTTGTCAGGTCTTCGGGGTGTGGGGCTTTTAAGGGCGCTTCCAGCGAATTTGTGGGTGGGGAGATGTGTGTTTTACGTTTTGTTATAATTTCTTTGCGGAGTTTTTATTTTTATTGAATGAAAGCGCTGATAGCTGTGTATATGTTGTGGGCTGGAGGGGAATAGTTGTTCGAGGTTGGCATGTTTAAGAGTATGAGTATGGGGCCGTGAATTGAGCTGTTGTTTGTGGATGGTGCATGTTTTATAAATGCGACTTATGTCCTCAGTGATGTGGCAATGATTGCAATTATCTGTGTGTCTTTATTTATTTATTTATTTTGAGTAGATAGAAGTTTTATAGGAAATGCCACTGTTGATTCGAGAAAATATTTTATCCAGGAGGGTCGTGGAGACAATTTTGGCACTTTGTTGGCTGCCAGTATTATTGTGGGGTTTGTTTTGAAGCTCTTAGCGCTAAGATAATCGTAAGTGCTATACATTAACATAAACTTCCGACTGTCTTAGCGCTAAGAGAGCTTCGAACATTTAGGCCCAGGTATGTACGAGTCATCAGGTATCCGTTATATTGGGAGGGTGTTTACGTGGGTGATGTTAGGATTTTGTTAAATCATTAAGATTTCTTACGAGGGAGGACCACTTGCTGGTAGAACAGCCAGGTAATCAGAAAGTGGTCCTCCCTCGTAAGAAATAGCGAAGGTGACAACAAAATGTTAAACAACTTTTTTATTCGGGTGTCCAAAATTATGAGACAAATCATTAGAGTTGGTCTGTCGATATTTCATGCGAATGTGCCAAACTTGGTTTTGTTGTATTTATTAGATTTTGTGTTAGTGAGCAATTCATCGGTCTCAAATGAAGTCAAACAGACTATAAACTAAACTTACACAGCATTCACCTGATGAAGTAGTATTAGCTCTGAAACGTCCTGATAAAGAATAAAAAAAGTATAGTTATACAAAAAAGTCATGTATTCATATAACTCCTTAGAATGGACCCGTGAATATCTGGGTTCTAATTGATCTTCAGTACCCCATGCTTGTTGTAAGAGGCGACTTACGGGATCGGGTGGTCAGACTTGCTGACTTGGTTGACACATGTCACCGTATCCCAATCGCGTTTATCGATGCCCATGCTGTTGATCACGAGATTGTCTTGTCCAGACCCCAGTACTTACAGACTGCCGCCATAAAGGTGGAATATTGCTGAGCGTGGCGTAAAACTAAACTCGCTCACCAACTCCTTGGAATAATCGAAATGAACTATGTCCCGTTATATTTTTAACATGATGTTACTTCATTTGCAAAACCTTAACGCAACATCTACAACTGATGATTATTATGAATAATACGTGCTTACATATCAGCATGCTGTATACCCTCATTCTAAATACTTAAATCCATAGGTTGTCAACTGGTAACATTTTTTACGGCTCAAGATGAATGAAGGCTTTTCATTATTGACGACGTCTCAACGTTCCAGAGTTTGTGAAACAGCAAACAAAGTGGTGTAAAACTTAACCTTCACGGAAAAATGACTTCACGTCTACAACTAAGATGCAAGTATATTTATGCATCTACACCTTCGTGGCACGTGGCACTCGTACATCTGCAGAAATACTGGATGCACACAACGGAGTTGACGGAGGTTCATTCATGCCTTCCAATCGGGATGTACATGACTGTAAACTGACCGTGTGACGATCAACTACATAATGGACAACAGTACTTCACTGACATCCTAGACGTCTTCATGGACGACATTTCGAGGGCACAACGTCCACGTAACACTGATGATTTCTTAGCTCAAGAGACAGCAACAACTCTACTTTTCGTTGGATCTTAAATGTGGTTTGACTAAGTATTCCGTTTCGACAATTCTTGACAGGGATTCCACCACCACCAATTTCTCCATGTTCCTTTTAAGTACACCAACAGTTGAGAAGGAGACTTGATTAAGCTTCGAGTTTTGATATCAATGGCAGCAGTAGTATAATATGACAACTACCAGACAACACATACAAAATACTTAAATCTTCAACATTTTATTAGTAACTTAAATACAATAGGGTTACAACAGGGTTACAGCAGTATGAATAATGATGGCCTAGAAGTCTTAAAGAGTAATTCAAGCTTGTTGCAGTACAAACGTAATTGCAATTTCTAAAAAAGCAAAACAATAAAGCTAAATATAATGTCAAATTATTGCCGAAGACTAAGCATAATGTCATCCTAACTTCAAGCTGAAATTTTACATTGTCGTCTCTGCTGAAATATATCTAACACTGATGTCGCCAGCATCATCTCTCAGATATAACATGCCACTGGAATCGCTTACGATATTGTCGAATGACGCAACAGTTTCGTATTCATGAGTACTTTGAAGAGGAACACTCTTGTCAAGCGTATCGGCGCAATTACCATCCATCAAGTGGTTCTGCATAATTGATTGCTCGCGTGGTCTCGCATAGCCAGGTGTAACAGCAGATTCATGCCCGCTCCTATGTGTCTCAGCACCCGACACTCTGTGTTCAGATTGTTCTAACTCGGATTCGTCTATCTCCCAGTATCTATGGTTTTCAGTCACGTCAGAGTCACGTACACCTGATGGGTACGATGGTGTTGTTCTGGGATTGACAGGCTCACCGGGACTTGTGTGCCTGTCAAAGGATAACAACAATGCAGAATCAGCGGAATGAACAAGTAACAGATGGGAACAGTTATGTATTAGTGTTGGATTCATGAGTGTTGTCTTAAGTGTGTGACGTAATAATTCTGAACAGATATGTTTGAGTGGCATTCATGAAGTTGGTGATATAGAGATGACAAAACTTTATGGATGATCAACTTCTTAATTTTTACAATAGCGACGTTTCGGTATAGATTCTTATACCGTCATATGCTTGAAAACGGTATAAGAATCTATACCGATACGTCGCTATTGCGAAAATAACGAAGTTATTCATCCATAAAGTTTTGTCATCTCAATTCTAAACAGGTTGTCAAACACTCCAATCCTGCACTGGGATATCATGCACGCGGGTAACCCTGATTTTGTATTGACATTGTAGGTAAAACGCACCCTAAATAATGACGCACCTGTTTCTGCATTGGTGATGATGTCGACATTGAAAGATCAGTATTATTGTAACCAAAACAAATAGTAATCCTGAAAATGCATAACCCACAGTTCTATCCAGTGATATTGGCACAGCGTCTGAAAAGACAAATGAATCAAGTGTTGTCAGAAGCTGTATGAACAGTTTCCAGCAATATCCAGGGACAATTTGCAACCGACATACAGTACTAAAATATACCATTACAAGGAAAAGGAAACATAATACTACAGTCGACTGAATATGTTTTCATTTGTTATCGAACTGATATTTAACATAGTGATAGATAAACGGGTATTTCTGTAATTCGGCTCTCAGTAATGTGGACTTTGGAGATGGCCATTGAATAACGTGGTGGTCACATGCTGTGAGACACTTGATTTTGTATGCTAATACTGACTTCTCTAAGACTAAATCATAATAATATTATACCATTCGATGTAGGAACATCGCCGCATAGACGCTGTCCTTTTTCGCAGCTGACACACTCCTGCTCGCGCTTTGACAAACCGAGTCCTCACAACTTCTACTGCATAGTTTGCCACAACGCTCGCCATAGAAACCTCGGAGACAATCGTTCAAACAGACACCTGTTGTTTCATTACAACTTCGGCCAGTGTATTGTATACAGTGAGTTGGGCATGGTTTGTCACACTTGTCACCAAATGTTCCATTTGAACAGGCATGTCTTGGAGGTAAGGGAGCTGAAACGTGGAACATAATAGATGACGTGGAACTTGAGTTGTATTGGTTTCAGGTCTATATTTTCATAGATTCAATCCAAATATGTGCCATATGTTTATTCAAATGGACGAAGCTGTGTCAGTTATCTGATACTGAATGCGTTGGTTGAATCCCGAATCCCATCAAAAGTACTAGAATCTGTACTTTACTGAGAAAGTGAAATCCCAAGTAAAACATGTGTTTAATTAGCATGTTCCAAAATATTTATGATGTAATGAATCATCGCTTTGTGTAATCAATATGGATGCCGATAATATGTAAGTTTCCTACCTGTTGGAGCTATTTGAACTGCTGTTGACGGAGTTTTTTGTGATGAACAATTTCCACAGTCGGGTCCAAAACATCCCTCTTTGCACTGAACACATTTTCCGTCAAACTGATCACAATTCCCATCCAAACACCCTGTGCTACAACTCGCTGCACATGTGTCTCCGTACAATCCACTGATGCAACCCTCAAAGCATTCTCCATTCAGCTTATCACAATGAACAACGTCTCTAAATGTAGCGCATCCAGGTGGGCATTGTTCCTTACACATCTCGCCCCATGTCCCTCCTCCGCAATGGCCCTTGTTGGTGGTAGCTAGAGAAAAGCATGACTCATTAACTTTGGTCACTATGGGTATCTATAACGAAGTATACAAGGGACAAAATCTGCTAGGCTGATAAGATGCAATGAGACTGAGAAACAAATGTTTAGGACAAATACATGTAACAACTTCAGCAATATCAGTTAAGATCAATACCATGAGTGTTAATGTCTACGCGGTTCTAAAGATTTCAGTGCACCCATATACATATTCAAAATGGAACTTACCCAGATATGCCGTTGAAGTAAGCAGATACAGCAACGAACAATTAAGTCTTCTCATAAAAGCCATGGCGAATTACAATGTAAAGCGAAATCACATACAATTGACAAATATATCCTTTCATGTCCTTTATGTAGCTGACGCATATGAATCGAAAATAAGGAAACAGAACGTCACGTGTTTGCTTGATCGAGCTGGATAGGGAAACTGTTGACATGGTCATATTAGAGTCAAACATGATGTATACTTTTAAAATTTGATTGACAAACTCTTCTGATAACTTATAATTCTTAAAATTCTGATAACTTAACATCCTCACCGTGAGGACCAGGGTTACATCTTCGACAACAAGTCGTAAGAGCTGACTAACGGGATCCGGTCTGGCTCGCTGACTTGGTTTGACACATAACATCGTTACCCATTTGCGTAGATCAATGCTCATCACATCGATAACTGGATTGTCTGGCCGAGACTCGATTATTAACAGACCGACGCCATATAGCTGAAATATTGCTGAGTGTGGCATTAAACAACAAACAAATGGGAACTTAACATACTATATACCGTTAATAGATACGCTGTGACACTTATTACTGGGATGACATGAGCTTATTCACTTCGAACATTATACAAGGGTTTCGCCTGACTCTTGCGAAGTTCTACATAAAAGTATCGAAGGTGTGACACTAGGTTCTTCTTCAGGAAGTGCTTAACTTACTGTTTATCCCATGTTGTGTGTAAGCCATTCTAAAGGAAACAAACATAGAGTTGATCAGGGGAAGCAAATGTTTTATTAACATTTCGCTGTTAATTGTGTATACGTAACTTTTCCGTTAAGTTAAATATTGTTTGTTTATGGTTAGGCCTATACGTTGAAACTGAGTTTGAATAATGCTAAAATATATAGAAGCAAATACGATAGGGTGGTTCTGTGGACGAAAGAATCATATAATTGTATTTTCGAGACAAAGGTTTAGTAAATATTTTATCATAATATTTTCATCACGTCTGCTGTATTGATACATCAGCGATGTTGGTGGTGAAGCGGAAGTAGTGAGGCAGCGTTGTATACGTGCGCAGACAGTGACGCAGTCATAAAATCAGACGCATTGATCAATTCAAATTGATAGTGTCTAATGTTTTGATTGTCCAATCAAATTCGAGTATTTGTTGCAGGTGACGTCACTGTGAAGAATCGTTTCCGGAGGTTGAACGGGTGCAAGGACCGGTCATGACTAATCGTAGTTTATTCTGTTCTTTGCCTGTCTCATATCTGCCTGACCTATAGTTAATATTGCACCCTGCTAGCTATAGCAACAAAGTAGCAACCGGAAGTTCTAGCAATGAGGGCATCAGCGACTACCGTATGTATCGAGCCAGGGTACGCTCGCCTTGGTAATGTGTCAGAGGTGATTTTCTCACATGTCGCATCATATTATATACTCTGATTGTGCGTGTCGTTTTGACTGCACGTCGTGTTTTAGCTTTTAACGTTTCCAACAGATATAAAACACGACCCCTCCAAAACAAAACCCCCAAAACAACAACAGACAGGTACTCTGAAAAACATGTGACAAAAATCGAGTACAGAATCTAATTGTGGTTTCATGTGTCGTATAGGCGAAATGTATCAGAATTAGTGATCTCATTGTGAATGCGTTGTCTTCAAATTGGTAGACCTCAGTGAGAGGTAATCAATGTAATTTAGTGGAGTCTTTGACTCTTCGTTGCACCCTTTGGAACAGGTTTCCGCTCATATTATGGTCAGCCCCGCACAGGGCGCCCACACAAACAACCATTTGTAAGATCGATATTAGAAACCAAACTTTGAGAAATCGAGAGCAAACAGCCAGACCACGGGATTTCAACTTACGACCAGGGTACCCGTGACGATCCGAGTTAAAACTGGTCTTCAGCAACCTATACTCGTCGTAAGAGGCGATTGACGGGTAGCCAGGCTCGCTGACTTGGTTGATGTATGTCATCGTATCCCATTTGTAGTTTTATGTTCATGCTTTCAATCACTGGATTGTCTGGAAAAATTGTGTTACTTATTCTTTATCTCGAATAACTGAGTCACGTTTTATGTACGTAATTACCGATGTTTTGCGAACGCAATCGACGGAAGGGAAATATTGACTAATTGCCTAACTCTGGTACTCTTTATTATCATTATTATATGGTATTTATATGGCGCTATAGTCCATCCCATGTGCATGCTCAAAGCGCTTTATTTTTTTCCCGGGACACATACCACAGTATTTTGTCCAAGTTTACTGCACGTTGCTGTAGCCGCAGCTAGGTGTTTGCACGTATTCATGTGGCCACCATGTGTTCATTTTACCAACGAATACGTCGTTTCTTTTAAGTGCACAGGGTTGCATTGTACACTAGGGCTTGTGACAACACTGAAAGAGTCTGCACACAAAGTTGACTGGTGTCTTCGCAGGAAGGCGACTTTTTGGGGCGTGTAAAAACATGGGCCATTTTTCGAAGAAGAAGAAGAAGAAGAAGAAGAAGAAGAAGTTTATTCTCATAAATCACTTTGTGTGACATAGAGAACATACAGGTAATTTACAATATGAACAGTGTGAATTTATACATGGCAACAATAACAAAAAATCAATTACAATTATGCACATAATAAATCTCCTTTGTACAAACATAAGCCCTCCTTGATGTATTTGGCTAATTTCACGGCGGGTGGTTTATAAGTGGATTTCATAATTGAGGTGAATTTATCTATTGATGGACTATTACAAAAATACTTGGGCAGATTTTTATGTCTTAGGGTTGCTAGACATGGGCATGTTAAGAGGAAGTGGTATTCGTCGCCCACTGCTTCTTTACATAATGAACATCGTCTGTCGGATCTTACAACGTTAGTCCATCTTCCAGTTTCTATGGGAAGTCTGTGGTCAGCTGTTCTAAAGCGTGTGTACCATATGCTAAGATTTGGAGGTAGTTCCATAAGATAAGAATTTAGATGAGGTAATTCTATATAAAGATTGTAATATTTACCTTTTGAGGAAGCATTTACTGCTGCATCCCGTGACTGATAAAACTGGTCAATAAGAATCCTTTTAACGTTAGTTTGTAAAGCATTAGGAGAAACAATATACTGTGACATCCACACATGATATAAGCCAGTATCCCGTAGGATATTTTCTATTGCCGTAAGCAGGCTAAAGTTATAATTAGGCCAGGTTGACTTCATGGTATACATGAGATAATATATTTTGTATGACAGCTCGTCTGAGAAGATTAACATTTTACTCCAATGAGAAAGCATTCGGATTTTTACAGATATATTTAGCGGATATCGACCCAGCTCGCCGTATACCATATCAATAAATAATTAGTCCATTTATATTGCGCTAAATCCACACCGACAGCATGCTCATAGCGCAGACAAGATAGAATTTAGGAGTCACTTTTAAAACATAGAGAAAAGGTATGTCTTTAGGTTTGATTTGAAACATGTGACTGTTGGGCTTGTTCTAAGGTGAGCTGGTAGCTCATTCCAGTTCATCGCGGCCGCCACTTGAAAGGAACGAAAACCATAGGATTTCAACTTCCATTTTGGAATGTGAAGTAAGTTTTTGTCACTGGAGCGAAGCTGTCTGCATGGAAGATATGGTTTGAACAGTTCTTTGAGATAGGCTGGAGCAGTGCCTAGTATGCACTTGTAGACAAGGGTTAAAACTTTAAAGTTCACTCTAGCTCTTATGGGCAACCAGTGTAACTGTTTTAGAATAGGGGTCATGCTTGAGAATTTTGGTGCTTTGCTCACAATACGTGCCGCAATATTTTCTATGCGTTGCAGACGGTTTAAGAGCTCTTGTGAGATGTTTAAAAACAAGCTATTACAATAGTCTATTCTGGAAAGAATGAGGGAACGAACAAGGGCAGCTGTAGAACATTCAGTCAGTTGATGTCGTATTTTTCCGATGGTCCGGATATGATGATAACATGACTTGCAGATCTCCGATACATGTCTTTCCATTGAAAGGTCTGACTTTAAATATACTCCTAGATCTTTTACAGAAGTTGAGAAGTAAATCTCTGATTCCCCAATAGTGAGATGGCTGATGTTCACCTTTGACACACGGGCTTTAGGGCCTACAAGCATAGCCTCTGTCTTGTCCTCATTTACTTTAAGCATATTGACATTCATCCATGACTTTACTGAAGAGCAGCAGTCCTCAAGATTGGTCAATGGTGATGTGTCACTGGCTGGGAGAAAGCTGTCAACCATCTGGGTGTCGTCGGCATATAGATGATGCAGTACCTGGTGATTGCTGATAACCTGCTCCAGCTGCCTGGTATACAGGGTGAAAAGTAACGGTCCCAGCACAGAGCCCTGCAGCAATCCGAAGTCAACTGTGACAGTGGAGGAATGAGACGTCTTGATGACAACTGACTGTTTTCGGTCAGTCACATAGGACCGAAACCAGGACAAAACGGTCTCTCCATTTCCATACTCATCTGATAGCCGCTGTAGCAGTTGCTGGTGATCAACAGTATCAAACGCTGCTGAGAGATCTAGCAGAACTAATACTGCAACTTTGCCGTTATCCACTGCTTGCTGAAGATCATCCAGTACTCTGCGGAGGGCAGTTTCCGTGCTGTGGGCTTTTCGATAGGCTGACTGAAACTTTGCCATAAGATTGTTCTGCTCCAGGAAATCCAAAAGCTGTGCATTCACAGCTTTTTCGAGGATTTTCGACAGGAAGGACAAATTGGAAACTGATCGATAATGTTTCAAAGTATTTTTTGTCCAGGTTAGATTTTTAATCAGAGGTTTCACTGCTGCCTGTTTAAAAGCATTTGGCACCTCACCACTAGCAAGACTAGTGAGCCCCAGGAGCACATTTGTCGGGACTGGGTCCAACTCGCAAGTAGTTTTCTTGGAGTCTGTTATTAGACTCAGAACCTGGTTTTCACTTAAGGGTTGAAATTTGCACATCCTGCATCCAGTAGATATCTGCTCTCCCGATATATTCTGATCACTTGAACGAAGGCTTTTCTAATAGTAGTTACCTTCTCAGTGAAACATTCATTGAAATCCTCTGCCAAGGATTCATCACTATCGGCATCAGGAAGTGTAAAGTCTTTTTCTTTCCCAAGAAGCTTGGACATATGGGTCCACAGAGCTTTTGGCTTGTTAAGATTTGACAGAATGGTTTCATTGTGATACTTTTGCTTACAGCAGCGAATTGCTCTGTTTACATTATCACGCTCCTGCTTGTATAGTTCTCTGTGAACATAGAGTCTTGACTTTCGCCATCTTGTTTCTGCGATCCGCCGTGACAATATTATTCCTAATTTTGCCAGAGACCATAGTGCCAAACAGTATCAAATGCTTTACGAAAATCTATAAAGACACAAAACAATTTCTTCCTCATATTTTGGTATATATCTATCAGAGCTTCAAGAATATACATATCATCTATTCTGGAATACGATTTCCGAAACCCAGCTTGTGAGTCACTTATCAAATTCGCCTTATCTGAAAACCTTTGTAGGCGCTTGGATAGGATTGCTGTGAACAGCTTGCCCAAGCAACTAACAATGGATATTCCCCTGTAGGTATCGGCGTCGGCTTGGCTACCTTTGTTTTTAAATATGGGCTTTATGTAACCATCTGACCAAGCTTGGGCAAAACCCCGTGATCTAGTACCAGGTAAAGCAATTAAACATAGGCTGGTAGCATTACATCAGCAGAGGCTTTGATATATTCGTTACGTGCATTATCTAAACCACAAGCTTTGTTATTTCTTAAATCTTTAATGCATGACATAACTTCAGCCTCAGTGATCCGACTGTCTAACACGGACATGTCAATTGAAGAGACATCCCTCATTTCTATGTTATTGTTATGTGCATCGGTATTCATTCTTTTAAAATGGTTAAATAATGTATTGATTTCAATTTCACACGGCTGGTTTTCGCTTTTTACCAAATGATTTCAAGATACCCCAAATGTTTTAGGGTCACTGCTTTTCGTCTCTCGCAGCCGCTGAGTACATTGGTTCTTAAATGATTTGTAAGACTTTCTAATAGTTTTTCTATAGTGTTTCCTGGCTGAGATGGACAATTCTCTTTCCACATTGCCTTTGTATAACCCATATAACCTTTTGCGCTTATGGTAATTCTTTCGAGCCAGTTTACATGATTTATTAAACCACGGTTTATGCTTTGCTTTACCCCTTTGGAATAGCTTTACACCCATATGTATTTTTGGCTGCGTCTACAAGAGCTTGCGACAAGGCATTCGTAATTTCATTAACACGAATTGATACATTACTGGTATCAATAGAGTCAATTAGCACATATATTTCATGTAATGCATTACTATCAACCTGGTTTACATAAACATCACATTTACAGGATTCCTATGGATTCAGTGTTACACGTGTAATACCCTTGTCACTCACTTGTGTATGGTTACATACCTTCACCTCACATCTAAACTTAAAATAAGAAAGAGCACAATGAACATCTGACAATATTCCATCAAAACTGCATATTTCAAAATCCTCAATGATAGGAAACATTTCAGCCGTAGCAACACAATAATCAACAACACTGGCATTCTTGCAAAGTATTTTTTCCGATATCCCTGTCTCTCCCAACTCTCCCATTGACAATTGTTACGAGTGGACAGATCACACAACAATTTAAAATAGTTTTAATAATGGCAGTCTATACATATGTAAAATGTGCAAAACAAGTAGCATGGTGTATGGTAAAAAGTCTTATTTTGGTTATCACAAGGATATTCAATTGTTCCTGCTCCATCACATTCCTCAGAATAATAACACATAGAATCCTTCACATGAAATTCACTCAATGTCGACATGGCATATTCAAGTAAACAGTTAAACTTGCCTACATGGCCAATCTGTTCAGTTCACTCCCGACCTGGGCACTGATCACTTTGAGTTTTAACTTGCTTGAGAAAATCAAAAGCCTAAGCTACAATTATATAACATCATTGTTGTTTCATTACCCCTGCTTACATATAGACAAAGGAGAGTGGTCACTGGTAAGTATAGCTCCTGAGTCATGGTGAACAGGTATTGTAGGGAATATAAATATATTTTAGAATCACTTCTTATTTATAAATTTATGCACACAGATTTATAGATATATATTTATATATGTATTTATATGTATAAGAGATTCTCATAACATTCCCCCTCTTGAAAAAGGTTTTGCACGTTGAAAAACTTCAGTGTAAAACTATATACAACATTTGTCAAACACATTCACAAGATGTCCGCACATTCAATATGTCTCAGTTTTCAGTTTGAAACAGGCTTTGGGTTACAGTTCATGTAGTCAAGGGTGATCGTGACTTAATGTCACAAGCTACATTGCCCGTGAAAGAGCATCAGCCATTATATTGTCTTTTCCTTTGATATGACGAATGTCAAGGTCGAAATCTTCCAGCTGTATACTCCAACGCATTAGTCGCTGATTTTTGTTCCTGAGCTTTTTCACAAACACAAGTGGATTGTGGTCCGTGAACACTAGAATTGGTGTCACCGTAGTGCTCAGATACACTTCGAAATGTTGGAGAGCTAGTATCAGTGCCAATGTCTCCTTCTCTATTGTAGAGTAGTGTTTTTTTATGACTGTCAAATTTCTTGCTGAAGTAGCAGATGGGATGATCTATCCCCAAAGTGTCTTCTTGTTGTAACACTGCTCCTGCTCCTATGTCACATGCATCAACATAGAGCTTGAAGGCTTTACTGAAGTCAGGCACTACTAGCACAGGTGCATTAGTCAGTATAGCTTCATACTCTTCTCAAAAGCCTGTTGTTCACATTCTTGCCAGATAAATTTGCAGTCTTTCTTCAGTAGATTGGTCAGTGGTGCTGCTACTTGGGAAAAGTTCTGGCAAAAACGGCGGTAATATCCAGCCATTCCTAAGAATCTCATCAATTCTTTCCTGTTTGTAGGTTCTGGAAACATGCTTACAGCTTGTATTTTGGCCTGTACTGGTTTGACTTCACCTTGTCCCACAACATGACCTAAATAAGTTACTGTGGCTTTCACAAATTCACTCTTGGTCAAGTTGATAGTGAGTTTGGCTTGTGTTAGAGCATGGTCTTCATCTGATCATCCCACTCGCCAGTAGCCACGATGACGTCATCGATGTATGCGTCACACTGGTCAATTCTTCCTGTGATGGAGTTGATAAGTCTTTGAAAGGTAGCTGGCGCATTTTTCAATCCAAAAGGCATCACATTATATTGAAATGAAACCTTCTGGGGTAACCAATGCTGATACTTGTTTTGCCCTATCTGTTAACGGGATCTGCCAGTATCCCTTCAATAAATCAAATTTGCTTACATATCTAGCTTTTCCTATCCTATCAATACAATCATCAATTCTAGGCATTGGATAGGAATCAGATTTGGAGAGAGCATTGACTCGTTTGTAGTTATTGCATAGTCGAACACCTCCTCCAGCCTTAGGTACAAGTATACATGGAGAACTCGAAGCGCTATTGCTGGGTTCGATGATGTTATTAATCCAACATGTATTGAATCTCGTGGATTAACTCCTGCTCCAGTTCTATCTTCTGTTCACGAGTCACATGTGATAACTTAGCATCTAGATTGTTTAAGACATCAGAGTTATTAAGCTTCACATCGGGTTCTTTGCTCTTTGTACAAGAGTCTTTAGCCAATGTATCATTCTCAGTTATTTCTACTGTGTCTATTGTGCTAACACTCACAGCCTTTGGTACACTTTCAGTATACCTATCATAGTATGGTTTCATCATATTGATATGACAAACACTTTTGGCCTTCCTCCGATCTGGGTTTCTATTTCATAATCTGTGTCACTCACTTTTTGTGTACAAGATATGGGCCATAGAACCTAGCTCTAAATGGGTGCCCTGGTATTGGTAGAAGGATGAGTACTTTGTCACCTGCCACAAACTCTCTATGTACTGCTTTTGTATCATACCAGGTTTTCATCTTCTCTTAGAGTACCCTGCAGGTTTTGTTTTGCAATGCTGCAAGCCTTAGTAATCCTCTCTTTGAAGTTTGAAACGTAATCCAGCAGACTGATTTCTGTATCCTCATCTAGCCACTTCTCCTTCAAAGAACTTCATTGGTCCTCGAACTGTACGTCCAAATACTAACTCAAAAGGACTGAAACCCAGTGATTCTTGTACTGATTCCCTAGCTGCAAACAACATGTATGGGATCCCTTTTGTCCCAGTCTTTCTGATTGTTTTTCACAATAAGCCTTAAGCATATTCTTTAGCGTTTGATGGAATCGCTCAAAAGAGCACCCTGTGACTCAGGATGATAGGCACTCGAACTGTACTGAGTGATACCTAACTCATTCATAACCTGCTGAAATATCCCAAGACATAAAGTTAGATCCCTGATCTGGACTTGGACTTTGGCAACCCTACTAGAGTGAAGAATTTAAATCATCGCCTTGACAATGACAGGAGTCTTAATGTTCCTTAAAGAATAGCTTCAGGAAAACGTGTAGATGCACACATCATTGTCAACAAATAGAGCATTTCCTGTCCGCGTGCGAGGAGGGGTCCAACACAATCTATTATAACCCTGCTAAATGGTTCTTCAAGCGTTGGAATAGGTTGCAAAGGATATTTTGTTATCGTCTGGTGAGGTTTACCGACCATTTGACACGTGTGACATGTTCTACAGAGTTTCCTGACATCATTCTGAATTCTTGGCCAATAGAAATGAGTTAAGATCTTTTGGTAGGTCTTGTAATCCCCTAAGTGTCCTGCAAGTAAAGTATCATGCCCTAGGCTAAGAATCTCATGCCTATACACTGGCGGAATGACAATCTGGTGCAATATTTTCCATTCTTCATCTGCTGGACTATCTGGAGGTCTCCACTACCTCATCAAAACATCTGATTTAAGGTGATAGCATACTCCCAGATAGCAAAGGTGTGTTGGGCCAATGTTGGTATATGGTTGGTTGGTTGGCCAACAGTTTGACAATATTGGCCCAACGTTATCTTAATGACGTAACAGTAACGGTGGCTTTTGACATGTTGTTCCAACAGTGGGCCAACATTTGAAAAACTCTGTCTATTTTCCCTGATCTCACATCTATTTCACAAAGTTGGGCCACCGTTGGCCCAACTTTATGAATAAAAAATGAAACACACGGCCATTTTAGCCATGTTTTCTTATTAAGATTTTTGATAAAAGTTGAAATAATTACACAGACAAAGAAAGAATCCATTTTCCTGTCTTTCAACTATGATGCAGTGAATTTTACAGCGTTGTTTTTCTCAAATTGAATACCAAACTTGTCATCATTGATAAAGCTTTACCTGATATTCAAAGACCAAACGACACTAATTTCTGGAGGCCTTAAACTGGTAAATATGCATTGTTATTTCTGTAATACTGAATTGAGAATATATTGTGAAATAATTTGTTTTAATCATCATTTTAGGCTAAAGAAACTTACACATACCGTATTGAAGGCAATTGATTGAGTAGATAAAAAGATTTAATTGACTCTTTTCTTAAGGTAGCCTGTTTTAACCACTTTGATAAATTTCATTTCATTTTAAAATTATCTAAATTTATTGTGTTTACTTTATTAAGATTATGTGTTTTTTGTCAGTTACACTCCTGCTTCCACATACAACTCTGACTATTATTCATCTTTACAACCAATAATTGCTAAACATCAGCATATCATGTCACAGTTATAGAAGTTACGTCATATCAAATAAAACATTGTTTTGAACAGCATTCTAGAAGTTGGTGAGTCGAAAATAAAACATACAACTCTATGGATGACAACCTGATAGGGTGATGTGTTAGAGTCTATAGTTTGATTAGTTCTTCATATCCCAATGGTATGTAGCATCCTTGGTCTCTATTGATCAAAGGTTTGTGGCGGCTGATTTTGATGGCTTTCAAAAGTTTTCTTTTTGTGAAGTCCTGGTTCTTGGTGGATACGATTTTTGGAATTTGTCAAACCAGCCCCTAAAACTAAGTTTGGCGTCATCTCAACCCTGATCAAACACGCTGAGAACATTTGCTCCAGCAGCCATGACCTAGAACATGAGGCGGAACCACCTACCACAACATGTCTTCACGAGACCTCAACCAGTAACCCACCAACTCATTTGTCTGTTTGATTTCATTTGAGACCAATGAATTGCTCACTAACACAAAATCTAATAATTGCAAGAAACCAAATTTTGCAGTCACATGAAAACGACAGACCAATGAAGAACTAATCAAACTATAGACTCTATCAAAGCACCCTATCAGCTTGTTGTTACAGCTGAATCCCCTTGTTTATTGGCTTCATCACCATTCCATTTGTTGTTCTTAGTCCCCATCTGGCCTCTCCCAATAATGTACCAGTTGTTATTCAAGTATATGTTGTTGTTACTGTCAATCTGCTGATTGTCAAAACATACTACACATATATACTTCTCATCATTTGGTTTTAGCTTGATAACAGTATAAGAATCTACATCCGAACGTCATTCTGTGCAATAAACAAGAAGTTTTCAATCATTAAGTTGTATGTTTCAAATAAACTATAAGGTCAAATACTATGTCCTCTTACAATCGTTCTCATGTCTAAAATTATGATATCTGACAGTTTCATGAAATTTTTGGGTTGTTTTTCAGGAGCGGTTCGAAAACCCTGTCAGCGGCGACAGCCAAAAGACCTAAGACAAGAATATTTTCAAGAAATACAATAATGTTCAAGTAACAATGAAAACAAAAGAAATAGTTCACTTGATTAACGTCTTGTGTTGTTTATATATGTTTCTGATTGCAGAGGTCAGGACTGACTGACTGACTGAGTTTAGTTTTACGCCGCTTTTAGCAATATTCCAGCAACATCACGGCGGGGACACCAGAAATGGGCTTCACACATTGTACCCATGTGGGGATTCAGACCCAGGACTTCAGCGTGACGAGCCAATTTAACGCTTTAACGACTAGGCTACCCCACCGCCCAGCAGAGGTCAGGAAAGAGCTAAATGTTGAAATACAGTTGTGCCAACATATTGCCAACTAAATCACATCGTTGGGCCAAGTATGGGCCATGGTTTGATACAAAAGTCAAAAAGAGGTAAATGTTGTAACACGGTGGTGCCAACAAAGGCCAACAAAAACACTACGTTTGGTCAACCATGGGCCATGATTTTTGTATGAATTTTCATTCGTTGGCCCAACAATGAACCAACATGATGATTATGGGCCAACTATGGGCCAACATATCAATGCTATCTGGGAACCTCCACCAGCAGACTCTTGTCCAGAGGTAGAGTGGTATCACAGACCACCACAAAATGGACTGCAAAAGGTATCCCACTTGTCCGTCATGCACAGACTGTCCGATTTGGTGTGGTCTGGGGAAAAAGTCGATTTCAATTGATTGTCGTTGGGAATCTTACTGTCATGGAGTATCAGGACCCAATTTTGACCCTGCCCTTCTGCCATTCATGCATCTACTTGGTCAACATGACAACGCTGTTCCACATACTGTCGTCCTACAACTTTTACAACAAGCTTGTGTTGATGTCATGGACAGGTATTCCTTGACTTGACACAGGTCGGACATATTTAGGATGACCTGGGAAGGCAGAAGATCAAATAACTCCAGATCGAAAACAGGATCCCTTTGTCCAATGGCGACGATTTACGGTTAGCGTTCCGTCAGGTTGCATGGTCCAAGAGGAGAGGTTATGTTGCCGCCACACAGAGATGTGAAATTGTAGTGGCATAATTGTGTCCTTCCAGGTGGAATGAGAGGTCCATGCAGCGGTTTACGCTATCAGCCCACTGACTATTCCTTCACAGACCAAACCGGCGAGCAAGTGCACAATTGTACAGGTGCTTCTCCCGGATTAATTCGTGGATAGTCAGGAGTGACTGAATTGTATCAATGCATGTTTATTGTGAGTGAGCTTTTAACATATTCAAGCAATATCACGGCGGGGACACCAGAAATGGGTTTCACACATTGTACCCATGTGGGGAATCGAACCCGGACCTTCGGATTGACGAGCGGCACGCTTAAACCACTAGGCTACCCCACCGCCCCTTATTGTGAGAGACAGCCTGGCAGTAAAACCAACATAGCGAAGCTGGGATTCAAACTCACGATCATCGGATTCGAGCACGTATACGGGCGCAACTCATCCCCAACAGCCTGGCATCCCCGTGGAGTCAAAGGATAACAATGGCCACTATCTCTGTTCACAATGTGAAAGTTGACGTTTTAGGATCACAAGCACACACTGTGCCGAAATACTAATATCTCTTCTAACCATGTAGCGAGTCTATGCATCGATTTTTAGCCGTTGCGTCACTAAATAACGGACATAACACGGTACATATATGACGGAAACAGTGATAATGATTATCTGACGTGTGAAATGGGATGTTCAGTTATAGGCACTAATTACCTGTAAAGGGACCAGAAACATCTTTCTTAAGATGTAACGAAAATCCCAGCGTGTACATTCCTCTGTCACACTGTTAACCATAAGGAAAGGTCGCATGTGGTACTGGTAACCTGTTTGAAGATCACCATTGTCACAAATAACCAGTGTTATAGGTCCTCGGTGTCACTGGTTACTTACTTGTATGGACGCTTCTCAATGACTCCGTCTGGTAACCAGTACGGAAGGCCCTCTGTGAAAATTGTTACCTGTTGTAAAGATCTCCGATGGTTCTGGTAACCAGTATGGAAGGCCCTCTGTGACACTTGTTACCTGTTGTAAAGATCTCTGATGGTTCTGGTAACCAGTACGGAAGGCCCTCTGTGACACTTGTTACCTGTAGTAAAGATCTCCGATGGTTCTGGTAACCAGTATGGAAGGTCCTCTGTGACACTTGTGACCTGTAGTAAAGATCCCCGATGGTACTGGTACCGGTATGGAAGGTCCTCTGTGACACTTGTGACCTGTAGTAAAGATCCCCGATGGTTCTGGTAACCGGTATGGAAGGTCCTCTGTGACACTTGTGACCTGTAGTAAAGATCTCCGATGGTACTGGTACCGGCATGGAAGGTCCTCTGTGACACTTATTTACCTGTAGTAAAGATCTCCGATGGTACTGGTACCGGCATGGAAGGTCCTCTGTGACACTTGTTACCTGTAGTAAAGATCTCCGATGGTACTGGTACCGGCATGGAAGGTCCTCTGTGACACTTGTTACCTGTAGCAAAGATCTCCGATGGTTCTGGTAACCGATATGGAAGGTCCTCTGTGACACTTGTGACCTGTAGTAAAGATCTCCGATGGTACTGGTACCGGTATGGAAGGTCCTCTGTGACACTTGTGACCTGTAGTAAAGATCTCCGATGGTTCTGGTAACCGGTATTGAAGGTCCTCTGTGACACTTGTTAGCTGTAGTAAAGATCCCAGGTGGTTCTGGTACCGGTATGGAAGATCCTCTGTGACACTTGTTACCTGTAGTAAAGATCTCCGATGGTACTGGTACCGGCATGGAAGGTCCTCTCGCTGTGACTCCGACTTACCCGGTTAAGGTCCTCTGTGACACTTATTTAAAAGATCTCCGATGGTACTGGTACCGGTATGGAAGGTCCTCTGTGACACTTGTTACCTGTAGTAAAGATCTCTGATGGTTCTGGTAACCGATATGGAAGGTCCTCTGTGACACTTGTGACCTGTAGTAAAGATCTCTGATGGTTCTGGTAACCGGTATGGAAGGTCCTCTGGAAGGTCCTGTAGTAAAGATCTCCGATGGTTCTGGTACCGATATGGAAGGTCCTCTGTGACACTTGCTTGACCTGTAGTAAAGATCTCCGATGGTTCTGGTAACCGGTATGGAAGGTCCTCTGTGACACTTGTGACCTGTAGTAAAGATCTCCGATGGTTCTGGTAACCGGTATGGAAGGTCCTCTGTGACACTTGTTACCTGTAGTAAAGCTCCTCGGATGGTTCTGGTAACCGGTATGGAAGGTCCTCTGTGACACTTGTTCCTGTAGTAAAGATCCTCGATGGTTCTGGTAACCGGTATGGAAGGTCCTCTGTGACACTTGTTAGCTGTATTACATCCCCGATTGTTCTGATAATCGGTATGGAAGGTCCTCTGTGACATTTACCTGATACCTGTAGTAAAGATCCCCGATGGTTCTGGGTAATCGGTATGGAAGGTCCTCTGTGACAAAGGAAGGTGGTAACTAACAGGACAGGTATACACATAGAAAACATCCATCTTTTTCATCGTATCGATATGTTACCATCATCCACAAAAACTAGTATTTTCAAGCTTGTCACTTGATTCTCGTGTATCTCATCTTGTCAAAACCTGTTTCATACCACTCGGCAACATTGGACATATTCGCCAATGTCTTACAGTTGAATCTGCCAAGACTCTTGTAGTGTCACTTGTAATGAGTAAGCTTTGATTATTGTAACTGTTGACTCGCCGGTGCATCAAAGACCCAGATAGCCAAGCTTACAGAGAGTGCAGAACGTCGCCGCCCGCATCGTGACTCGCTCTGGAAAATATGAACACATTACTCCTATACTGTACACTCTCCACTGGCTTCCAGTCGAGTTCCGGATCAAGTTTTTAAACTCTTATGCCTTGTTTCGCTGTCTCGCTGGAACTGAGCCTTCCTATCTATCCAACCTTCTAACCATTATTACACCTTCCCGATCACTTTGCTCACAGGATAAGAACTTGCTTGTTGTTGTACCCAAAGTAAAAGACAGTGCAGTATGGAAACAGGTCCTTTGTCCACGCAGGATCAATGGCCTGGAACAGTCTACCACAGAGTCTTGTAGAGAGCTGTTCTGACTTTCATACCTTTAAATCCAATCTAAAACACACATGTTCAAGATAGCCTTTGAACTGCTTGCTTTTTGCTTACTTGCATTTTGTTTGTGCGCTTTTGAGCATGCATCAGCATGGATATATGCGTGTTACAAATATGCTATTATTATTATTATTATTTTATTCTTAACTCATTTTCTAAGTAGTCATTTTCAAGATTCTTCTGAATTAAAACAGATCAATGTATGGTGCAATCTGAAGGGTCAAAATAATCACACAAACAAGAATAAGTGTGTCATGAATATGGATACATGTAGTTATATGGGGTTAAAATCGTAGGTATTGCGCTGCTAGTTTCAAGGTGCGTATTTAATGCCACTGGTTGTTTATATGGAAGGACACCAGTGACACTTGTATCCAGTTTTGAAGATCCTCATTGGCTTTGGTAGCCAGCGCTGAGGTCCTCAATAGCGCTGGTAATCGGACTTGAACCAGTGTTGGCAATAGCAGTGATAACAATACTTGCAGGTCTCAATTACACGGATAACATGTATTACACTCGATATCTGTCATTTTAACACCCATTTGTAAATCACACTAAATAACATGATATTTCCCATACATAACGGTTATAATCATTCAATTCCTGATCGTGTCATAGAAACATACCTATAATTATGGTACTTGACGTAACCCTGTCAGTCTCGGCATTAAGGATAAAAGAAATAACTAGGGACTGACTACTCTGTAATCAGTATACAAAAAGTGGTCCCATGATGTACAGTTTCTCAATACGGAGCATACGCAGTATACGTGTACGGACTTCCACATTATACGAATAAAAACAAGGTTAGCTTAATATGCTTACTGCCATCTGCAAAAGCGACAGTAAAAGAACTGTCACATTAATGAATTCTTTAAACTAGTAATTAAACCTAAAATATTTTGACTATAAAATGACAATACAATATAAAACAGGCTATAGACTGCCAACGACCGAAGGTGTGAATACCATACTAGGGACCATGGGGATTTGTGTTATGAATTTGCAGATGAGCGATCACTACAGAAAGAGCTGAAAAGGACTGGTAACCTGTTGTCTACCCAGGATAATATACACATTAAGGATGAAAGGTCACGGACCATCAGCCATCTGAATTGCGACCAGATTTAATAGCAACAGCCGAGTTTATCCAGAACAACACAATGCCACAAAACCAAATAAAATACGATACAAAAACGAATATGCACACACATTAAAATTGATTCATAGAGGAGCTGGTTTGTTTTGTTTGTTTTAAAGTATCGAGTCCAGATATAAATTTTGGCTGTCACTGTCAATAATCAGATGAGACATGAAAGTGGTCAATGTTGAGAGCACCGAATCACGTTAGCCATGCTTATCGATGACACTGGAAGTTCAAATTAAGTCAACGAGTCTGATCACCTGGTTTGTCAATACGGTCATACTTACAATACTAGCAGATGTTTCGGGGAAGTATTCTGACCCGGATTTCAAACATCCCTACTATATATACTCTCCCAAAAAAGAAACGCATAATGAAAATAGCAATTTCATGTAGCAATGACTTAAAACGTGATTCATTTTACAAAAGGTTTTGCTCTGTTTATGAGCCCTATGGTGTTTATGTTTTGAAACATCACAACAAAACGCACCATCCTTAAAATACCCATATTTAACAGCATGATTTTCAATTTCGGCGTGTAGTGTCACAGAATACACAATTCACATGCAATGCACGTGAAAATTGGGGATCAGATAGTCTCAATGATAGGTATAAAAGGTTGATCGCTGTCTGTCGATTATTCACTGTATTTGGAATATTGTTGACGAACGCAAAATGCCACGTCTAAGTGAAGCCAACCGTCATATCACCATTGGTTTGTTTGAAGCTGGCCAGTCTCAAGGTGCAGTTGCCCGACGCATGAATGTTCACCAAAGCACCATTTCACGGCTCTGGGAGAGATATCGCCGGCAGAATTCGGTAGCAGATGCCCCTCGCAGTGGGCGACCTCGAGCGACCACTGCGGCGCAGGATCGCTGCATCCGGGTACATCACCTGCGTCATCGAACAGCTACGGCGACCAGTACCGCTCGACAAATACCCGGATTGAGGAGGCTTTCTGCACAGACCGTCAGGAACAGGTTGAGAGAGGCTGGTTTACGTGCCAGAAGACCTTATTTTGGCCCTGTGCTTCGACAACAACATCGTCGACATCGAGTTCAATGGTGCACCAACGTTCAGGCCTGGAACCTACCGAATTGGCGCAGAATCTGGTTCAGTGATGAATCACGATTTCTATTGGAACGACGCGATGGAAGAATGCGGGTGTACAGACGTCGACGTGAACGTTTCGCCGACGGTTGCGTTCCCCAGGTGGACAGATTCGGCTGGGGATGTGTTATGATGTGGGGAGCGATCACCTGCCGTAGGAGAAGTGATTTGGTGATGATCCAGGGCAACCTGACAGCTCAACGGTACTGTGACAAAATCCTGCGCCCACACCTTCCAATCATTGATCGCCAGAGGGAGTTGTTTCAACAGCCCCACACAGCACGTCACACTAGAGACTTCCCCCAGAACCACAACATCAATGTGCTCCCCTGGCCCTCAAGTTCACCGGACTTAAACCCGATGGAACATCTGTGGGATGCCCTGGACAGATGGGTGCGACGCCGTAACCCTCAGCCCCAGACACTTCAGCAACTCGCACAGGCACTACAGGCAGAGTGGGCTGCGATTGGGCAACATGAGATTCTGAGACTTATTCGTTCGATGCCGAGGCGATGCCGTGCAGTTCTGGATGCCCACGGTGGTCACACGAGGTATTGACTTCAGCGCCACCACACGTCTTCATGTGACACTCAAATTGACTTTCCTCGAGTTGGTGCCAAAGACGGATAAGTCTGCATTCCCAGTGTGCAATTTCGCTATATTTCATTGACTCATAAAGCCTACAAGATGTTTCAAAATAAACATAAAAATACAGTTGAAATTCCTATATGCGTTTCTTTTTTCGGAGAGTATACATATATATATATATATACCTGATCAAATATGTGTTAACCGTTAGATAACACTATCCAATATGTGTTAACTGTTAGATAACACTATCCAATAGGCCTTAATCGTTAGATTACACAATTCAATATGCGTTAACCGTTAGATAACACTATCCAATATGCGTTAACCGTTAGATAACACTATCCAATATGCGTTAACCGTTAGATAACACTATCCAATATGCGTTAACCGTTAGATAACACTATCCAATATGTGTTAACAGTTAGATAACACTATCCAATATGTGTTAACCGTTAGATAACACTATCCAATATGCGTTAACCGTTAGATAACAGTATGCAATATGTGTTAACTGTTAGGTTACTCAATCCAATATGTGTTAACTGTTAGATTACACAATCCAATATGCGATACAGTTAGATTACACAATCCGATATGCGTTACAGTTAGATTACACAATCCGATATGCGTTACAGTTAGATTACACAATCCAGTATGCCTTAACAGTTAGTTTACACAATCCAGTATGTGTTAACTGTTAGGTAACGCAGCTCAATATATATTTACCGTTAGATAACACAGTCAAGTCTGTGTTAACGGATGCTTCACCTGAGGAACCGATACCTCACTATTACGTCTTCAAGCGCCAACAGACATCGAGTCAGCAGACAGTGTGGCCTGACAACTCCGCCATCATGGTCTCCGTGCCTATTGGCCTTACAGGGACATGACGTTGACTTGCCAACACCGACGTGCAAGATTGAGATGGACCAGGATGGTGCAGCCCTGGCAGCAGCGAAACTGGCGAAGAGTGCTCTTTAGTGACGAGAGCAGGTTCCAGCTCTTCAAGTCTGACGGACGAATTAAGGTCTACCAGTGACGGGGCGAACGTACCGCACGTTGTTGTGTTCAAGAAGTGGTGCCTTACGGAGCTGGAAGCGTTATAGTCCGGGGCGGCATGTATGGGGACCAGAGGACGGATCTGGTCATCATCGACGGTAATCTGACCGCACGTCGCTACATCAACGAGATATTGCGGCCAGTGGGGCTGCCTTTCCTTCAACGAAACCCAAGGACTCTGCTTCAAGAGGACTCTGCTTCACAGCTCGTGTCAACATAGAGACTTTCTCAACACAAACAACGTTAACGTGGCCAGCGACGTCGCCCGATCTGTCCCAGTTGAACTCCTTTGGGACCAACTGGGACGTCGTATTCGGAAACGCCAAAATCAGCCAGTGACGAGGAACGCTTTGGCAGTTGCCCTGCAAGAGGAATAGAGTCGGATCCCTAATCAAAACGTCAGAAGACTCACCTACTCAGTTCGACGCTGGGTTCGGGCCTGCATCACTGCTAGGTGTGGCCACACCCGGTATTAAACAATATGTGCTTCTCAGAAATTATGAAAGCTCCCAGTCGATTCTGCATTGGTGATCGAATACTGGACAGTCCACCCCAATGTCTTTCATGTGTCATTAGATCACGAGCTGCGTCATTTTCTTCTTGTTATCCATTTAATACTGTTGCAGAACGATTGCTTTTTACAATCAAACATTTAATGTTACCATAATTTGCTTTTGTTTTGTTTTAGACCAGAACGTATTTAGTGGCGTTTCTTTAGGGCGCTTGTTTATATGGCGGCGGTCTGAAAATAATCGAACCTCGACCAGACAATCCAGTGATCATTTTGATCATGACCAACGTTCAAATCAAAATTCCCTGTTAGCACGTGAACCAACTCATCCACCAGACTATAACCTATTCTCACTTACAGTTCTATCCCAGTTGGTGTGCATCGTTCGTTCGAGGTCGCAGTTGCCCCAGTATACGATAATAGCGCCCGCCAGGATTTCGTGTCGGTCCCGTGAGTGTTAGTGAGTTGGCTTTCACGCCTCTTTCAGCAATATTCCATATATCACGACAAGGGACACCAGAAATGGGCTTCCCATATTGAACCCATGTTGGGAATCGAACCCGGGTCTTCGGCGTGACGAGCAAACACTTTATCCACTGGGTTATCCCACCGGGCTGTAGTTGCAAACGTGTGTGGGTCTTTTATGGCCTGCAGTAAATGTACATGCCGATTTGTTTGTCAACTAGCTGCATGTTTTTTTAAATATTTTAAATGAGGTCCTGAGAAGTTTTGTGTTTGTCATCACCTTGAGTCAGCGAGTTATGAAGGTAGCACTGCGTGTTGTTTTCGTATTGTATACGCACTGTTGACCTCCATTCTACAAAACTATTCCTTGCGAAGGGTATTGAGCGAGTGAGTTTAGTTTTACGCCGCGTTTAGCAATATTCCAGCAATATCACGGCGGGGGACACCAGAAATGGGCTTCACACATTGTACTGATGTGGGAATCGAACCCGGGCCTTCGGCGTGACGAGCGAACGCTTTAACCATTAGGCTACCCCACCGCCCGGCAAGTGTATTGAAAAACAAACCGGAGGACGCCATTGTCATCCCTTCTTTAAAACCATATCTGCATGGCAACATGGTTTGGTTTTGGTTTAGTTTGGTTGGTTTGATTGTTGTTTTACGCCGCACTCAGCAATATTCCATCTACATGACAACGGTCTGTAAATAATCGAGTCTGGTCCAGACAATCTAGTGATCAAGAGCATGAGCATCGTTCTACGCAATTGGGCTTGGCACCATGTGTTGTAAAATACCCCGATGAGCTCACACGCCTTTCGACAAAGAACCTTTCGTCAACATACGCTCCTTTCCGTAAATTTTTCATATCCCGGAACGGCACGAGTGCATCCGAAATGAAGCAACGGAGACTCCTCAGAAGGGCCCAGAACACCCACCCCACACAGACAAGTGTTGCTTGGTTTTAAACACTACAGTGAATTTAGACCTCAACACCTTACAAGAGCCACGTGTTTAGGATGATAGGGACATCCTTGCATATGGCCGAACTTTCACCCCAAACCAAGTTCTTGCTCCACGTAGCGACACAGCACCAGCCTACGGCAGACCGCGAGCACTTCGGAAAATGCAGATCTCAACACCCCACGACGATATCTGTCTGGGTGGGGAAAACACTCCCCCAGAGAGACGCCAGTCGTTGCCACCTCCCCATTTCACCTCAAGTGTGTTTTTTCCTCCACAAAATAAATACATTGTAAACATGCCTAGATGTTCCTTTGGTCACAAGAGCGAGACCCGCACTCCTACCCGTTCCAAAACACGAGGCTTGAAAAAGTGATGGCGGAATGTGCAGGGCGCTGTTAGAGCTGGAAACGAGAAGATAGTGCGTTGCGTGTGCTCGCGTGCATGTATGTGTGTTTGTGAATGCTGTAGTCAGGGTTTGGTTGTTGTTTCAGCAACATTCCAGCTTTATGACGACGGTCTGTAAATAATCGAGTCTAGACCAGACAATCTAGTGATCAACACCATGAGCATCGATCTACGCAATTGGGCTTGGCAGCATGTTGACAATCGATCCACGCCATCGTAGAACGATGGCTTATATTAAACGCACGAACCACCGTAGTCCGCTCTGGCGGCCGAATGGGACACATCGGACTTTCGTTATAACCCCTAACCCGAATAACGCTTGAATAAAACAACGAAAATGTCCGTCAATGATTAGGTTGATATGGGTGTTTCTTGAGCTCATATGCAATATGTGATATAATGTTTGGACAAGTGAGAGTCAAACGTAGCGCATGGTCTCCCTGGGTCTGTAAAGGACATATCATGTTACAAGGCCTAACAGTACAATGCAAATGTTTTATCTTGGGCAATAGTGACCAGGCTTTCTTTCCCAAGTATGAGGCTCTTTCTTGATTTAAAAACATACATGGCTTTTGGACATAAATACTTCACGTTTTCTGTGACGGTGACAGTGTCTTCGCAACCCCCAACAAAACATGTCCCGCATATACAGCCATCGGTATTTGGTAGTTTTTACTAGCGAAGGGCCCTTAGCAGTTGTAAATTTTGGCTGCAGTTTTCAAGTATCTTGTCAGACAATTTTCTCGTTTATAACAGAGTAGTCTACACTCAGAACGCCGCTCGTCCAAGCCCCTCTACTTAAGGACAAAGAGGGGGTAAAGGAGCTCGTGAGCGTTCCTCAAGCACTCTTCGTTCCCCCTTCATCCCCCTCTGGTGCCGACGGCAGACGCAGGGTGACGTTTTCATGTACACATAGGTACAGTCTTCACAGATTCCACTGGCACATTCGCCACTATTCGTGATGGTAGCGATAAGTAGAAATGGACAGCGTTAATTTGATTGACGGGGGTCAGAGATCATAATGACATAGTGAAGGGCCCCGGTCGTGTAGGACGAACATGTGGTCTAGGTGGAGTCAGTACTGAAAGGTAATTCAGTGGAAATGGTCTAAAATTGGACACTGACTCGACAACAAATAACACAGTATTCAGATGAACTAAACGATAGGAAAATTGATTTCACATAACGTCGACATCATTATGTAAACTATATATCACATATTTAAATTAAAAACCTCATCAGATTATGTTTAAATGTATTGTTATATCAACATTATTGAGTGATATGATACGATATGTCGAATAGTACAATGTGCCTTGAAAATAGGTTGTAAAATGTAAAAAATAATACAATTCCGTCAAAAGAAATGGACATATGATGTCACCCTGCCGAACGCCAATATTGGCTATCGATTTTTTTACAGCTTCATCAGTACCGTTTCTTACCCTATTGGGGGCGGTGGGGTAGCCTAGTGGTTAAAGCGTTCGCTCGTCACACCGAAGATCCGGGTTCGATTCCCCACATGGGTACAATGTGTGAAGCCCATTTGTTGTGTCCCCAGCCGTGATATTGCTGGAATATTGCTAAAAGCGGCGTAAAACCAAACTCAGTCAGTCAGTCAGTCTTACCCTATTGTCCAAATTTACAAAGCCACTTATACTCTTTAAATGACATATTGCTTATGTGTATCTGACTACGGAATAGTTGAACACTGAAACATATTAACTTAGGCACCTGTATAGTTGTCTTATCAAATCGAACACCAACAGAATCAACGTGAACGTTTTCCTAATGGGCGACACCTTCAATCTGAACAGACAAACAGTTCAGCTCGGCAAACACAGAATGTGTATTATAACACTGGGTGTATGCGCAATGGATATGCTCAATTTATGGCAAGATTCAGCTGACACGAACGGCGACAGAATGGCGCGCGTGTATAAAAAAGAGAGAGGCAAAACAAACAACTGAAGAGAGTCTTAAGGACTTGACTTTCTCTTCAACAGCAACCACAAGTGCTCGCCTACTTCGCTAGACGCCCCTTAGTTTGCCAGACTGGGACCCTGTCTACTGACAAATGATTGTTTGTGCTTTTCTAGTTACGCGTGCGAACAACAAACCTTAAGATGACAAAACAGTTGTTTGATAACCTGTTTTCTGTTTCAGTAAAATAATCCTATGAAAAATTATCACTATAAACTTATAACTTACACTTCAATTTGATAACGTTTAGTATGTTTAGAATGTATACACATTTAGATTTAACATGTATAGGAATGTGTTTAAATCCTACAAGGAATTCCCGTTTGTATTTATGTGTTTTAGGATCTAAACACATGAAATGATCTGTCGTCTCACAGACGAAAGAAAACGCACAACATCTACAAATCTAAACAAATTATATACATATATATGTCTTTCCAATTATTGCTGGGATATTGGTGAAAAGCGGCGTAAAACCATATTCACTCATTCTCTTTCCCACATTAACACTCTCAAAAACATTTATCTCTTTGCAATGTTCAGATCATAAATACATTTAAGCTGTGAATAACTTGGCTTCGCCTGATAAACGTTTTTAGTTAATCGTGCACATCTCAAAGAATTATGTTGGAATGAATCACAACCGTCTCCAATCTCTTTAAGAATAGGGCTCGTTTTGTGGTTTCTTTTTAAAACCACCAACCAGTGATTTTGACCGATAGTCAAGCTCTGTGACTTAGCTTTTGTGTGACATCGAATCAGGTAGCATTGATCATGTGATATGGGCGGTGGGTTAAACGTTGGCTTGTCCTAGTAAATGTCCCAGTTCGATTCCTCAGTGGGATGGAAAGCTTACAGGCTGCTGTGATGCACCTAGGCTGGTGTGGCCTGAAACACGACAGACTCAATTATTTGTAGGATGTCCTGAAATAATGTTAGAGATACTGCAGTTATACTGTGAAACATTAAATCCTAGTTGTTAGTGTGTAAATAACTAATAACAAAATCCCTTTCTGCAGTTATAATGTGTAACAGTAAATCCTAGTTACTAGTAAGTAAAACACACATAAAACGGTCCCATTCTTCAGTTATTATGTGAAACACTAAATCCAAGTTGCTAGTGTATAAATAACTCAAGTAATAACAAAATCCCTTTCTGCAGTTATAATGTGAAACATTAACTCCCAGTTGTTATAATTAGTGTGTAAAACACTCATAGAACAATCCCATTCTGCAGTTATTATGTGAAACATTAAATCCCAGTTGCTAGTGTGTAAAACACCAATAAAACAACCCCATACTGCAGTTATAATGCAAAACACTAAATCCCAGTTGCTAGTGTGTAAAACACCAATAAAACAACCCCACACTGCAGTTATAATGTGAAACACTAAATCCCAGTTGCTTGTGTGTAAAACACCAATAAAACAACCCCATACTGTAGTTATAATGTGAAGCACTAAATCCCAGTTGCTAGTGTGTAAAACACCAATAAAACAATCCCATCCTGCAGTTTTACTGTGAAATATTAAACCCCAGTTGCTGGTGTGTAAAACACCAATAAAACAATCCCATCCTGCAGTTTTACTGTGAAATATTAAACCCCAGTTGCTGGTGTGTAAATCACAAATAAAACAATCCCAACCTTCAGTTATACTGTGAAGCGTAGTTTACGAATGCCCCTGATTCTAATATATTCCAATGTTCCAAATTATCCAGCAAAATATAAGAAAAGGTACAAATGAGAATGACTGCCTGTATAGACATTAAGCGCGCATAGTTTATTCTGAAATCGACACACGGATTGTCCATGTCAGGGAGAATGTCTTTGTTGAAATACTTACGTTCACGTCACCAGTACAAGAGACAGATATATATCATGGACACATCCGGGTTGTCTCAATAATCTAATAAACACCGGAGGAAATGACACCTGACTCATAGTGTGTCCTGAAAACCTTGCTAGTCCGGACACCGTGATTTCCGAACTTTGGGGAATTATAATTAACTTTTAATGGAAACAAATGTGTCCGTTTCCGAAAATGATTTTACCGAAAGTCCACACTTGGAATATTACAACTGTAATTTATTCTTACAGACAAAGGTTGTAAAACATATTGTGATCCAAGTCATTGATACTTAAGTATGTGATTAGACAGATATTTTAATCATTGTTATTCGTACTTGCGGTATGGTTTTATGAATATATTGTGATCCAGGTAAATTAGAAGATAAAGCTACCCTGTTTTCAATTTTTGCGGTCCTTTGTCATTGATTTAAGACCGCTAAATGTAATTTAAAAACCGAACGCGATGCAAGGTAATTCATAAACAGATCATGGAAGTAGGAACATAATGTAATCCAAGTACTTTAAAATTATATTTTGGAATTTGTAAACATAAGGTGATCCTCGTAATTAATATCTTTGTTTACATTGCAATCCATATCACACAAATATTCATATTGGGATAATTTAAACTATTCACCTTCACAAGAGTGAAATGTCCTATTTTGTAATAAATCTAAACTCGGAAAACTTTTCTTTGAAAAAAACCCCAACTAAATATAAGCATGTTACAATTCATTTATTTACATTTTCGGCGATGTTTAATGTTGGAATTTGTGCATAGGACAGTAAATATTCAACATTAACAATGACAAACAAAATCTGTGTTGACGTACATTTCAGTTGCAAGGCGTTGTATTTATGTTATTTCGCCTTAGATTTGTTTCAGTAAGATCAGTAATTACGAACCTACTCTTTTCTCCAATTTTAGTTGCTGGATTGCCCGCGATATTATTATTTCTAGTAGAAAAAAATTAATTTGCTGCATAAAGTTAGGTTTATTACATATCTAAGAAATATAAATACAAATTCGTATTGCGCCAGGTCGTGTGAAAATACATTGAGATATACCAAAGTACATTTACAATCCATGATGGATTGCGTGATGATACAAAGGTTATGTTTTACATCTATAACATTTAAGATCCCGCCCCAACAAAACGACAGTTATCTTGAGACGCAGCATGAGAGTAAAGATTGTTGCTGCTGACGAATATGCGTAATTGTTCTCAAGTCTCAACGCAAGTTTATCTGAGTACATGAATCAGTAAATCTACAAGTTCTGGTAATTAACGCCAGAGAGCATCCATGACAAGACACGATGACGGAAACATCGAATTTGGTAAGCCGGATACACCGTCATTCTGATTAACACTCACAATGTAACTGGCATGTGTTTCTTCTATGACCGCATCTTGGCTGAGACAGTTTTATTTGATATTTTTTATAGACACGTTTGGTTCATTTCCTTTCTCAACGCAAGCTGTATGAGATTGTGGGTACTGAAAATATTTGTTCATCGCGCATTTGTTGGGTCTATCATCGTCGACCAACAATTTATTTGAGTTTGTGTTTTATTTTTCTGATATTTTAGAAGTCATGAAGATAAGTATAATAATCATCGCCCTTATCTACAACTTGAAATCCTGCACGACTGCATGCTGCAAAATAGGTTAATGTGAGCACGGTTTATAAACAATCTAGGTGTGCGACAGAGATGTTCTTTTCTCCCGTTTCTTTTATCGTTTGTCGCTGAAAAAGCTGAGCGTACCGCGCTCAGGGCATAATGTCAACACTTGGTGACCGTGATCATGCACTCTTACCACTCTCAAGTGCATTCTTCTTTTCAGACACTCATCACTGTAGTTAACACCGTCATGTGTGCCACAAACGAGCGAGAGAAATAGATTTTCATGTCCTCATAAGGATAAAATATATGTCCATTTGGCGTCACACATGTAATAACAGCACCCACCGAGGACCACTGGCTTATAATGTAAACCTCTTGACGTTTATGTCGTCTAAGCTCGTAAAGTTAACACGGGGACTCTGATTCAGGACCACAAAATTGTGACTATGTCTCACACAGTCGCGAGACGTTGATATATTCAAAACGTGGAAAGACGCCCCTCTCCTTTGGCGCCGAAGGATATGACATTGTCTTCGTGCTTTAGTAGGGCCATTTGTACACATAATGCTGTATTACCCACATGAAACATCTATGAAAGATGATGAGAAAATAAAGTTGCTATGATTATTTTTAAATGTTTCGAACTGGTGTCCAGTTTACCATAATATTACAGAGACGTAAGTAAATACACTTGAATACAGACTACTACTTGATAACAGTTGGCTGTAAATATAATATTTATTATGTAGCAGTTATAATGATATATAATAATAATGTTAAATTTCTGAAAGATATGAATAAAGGATTACGAAATTTCTTCCGCTGAATAAGACCAAGGCAATCACGAGTTATCGTGGTGTTGCATTAACGTTGCCAATTAAGGTTAGTATTTAAATAATGAGTGAGTGAGTGAGTTTAGGTTTACGCCGCACTCAGCAATATTCCAGCTATATGGCAGCGGTCTGTAAATAATCGAGTCTGAACCAGACAATCCAGTGATCAACAGCTTGAGCATCGATCAGCGCAAATGGGAACCGATGACATGTGTCAACCAAGTCAGCGAGCCTGACCACCCGATACCGTTAGTCGCCTCTTACGATAAGCATGGGTCACTGAAGGCACATTCAAGGGTAATTTAAATAATGAAAAAAACAGCAATAACAACACTACAATACATCCTTACGAAGTCGTAACGTCGTGTCGAATAGACAAAAACATCACAATGAACAAAATTACATAGGTGAGAGTACAAAATATATATAACAAAGTGTTATATGTTACACATCCTATCTTCACAATTATATATATTTTTTAATATATTTTTATGTTTTTTTCTGCCACTTTCTGACAGCCAACTGAGAAATCTGTTTGTCTGATAAGTACGGAATTATTGCTTCTGACAAATTCGTTTGCGCAACTCGTGTGATTTATGCCTTGTAATTTACCTACATACACTTACGATGGATGATTGATTACGTGATGATACAAAGTAGTTCAGAGGTCATCACAGTGTGCCGTGCCTTATCCTGATTCCATGACAATTATATATACACAGGTGCCTTAAACTGGGTCATTATTGCAAACAAACGCTGTAAACCCATCATGTTTATTCCGAAATCAGTGCATCTGCGCCCGAAGCTTCGTTATAAGTCACACGCGGAGCCCGAGCGAGTCCAAATCAGAGCGAGAAGCTCGTAAACCAAACCCACAGTATCTTAATGGCCACAGTGGCGACACCTCGATGACAATGCTTGTCATACATCTTTTTCTCGTTCTCACAAAACTTATTTATTCACACTTCCTCACTAGAATAACGTCTATATGTAGCACCGCGCGTGCCCCATACGATGAAACTTTAACACTAAGATCAACTCGCTGTTACTTCGTAATCCCCGGGGCTAACCTTTCGTCATGACGGTTGTATCCCTTGACACGCGCTCTTTGATGTGAAGGTACGATTTGATGAGTATTTCGTGAGACTCTCGCGTCGCGACGGGATTTAATTCCTTTTGACAAGATGTCCGACTGATGAAATATGTGGCTACAGTTTATGTTCGCACAGACGAATAATTTCTCTCATAATCAGTTAGAGCCTCACAAAGACACAGCAATTCTTTGCGTGATATTTCTGTTGGTGATGACATAAAAATGTCGTTCACCCATTACAATGATACTAATATGACAATACAAAACATCACGTGTTCAGTATCCTTTGAACTGTAAATATGGAAGAAGAAAATGACAGGTTATGGGGGAACCATGATTTCCTATCACAAGATGAGAAATACCTTCAGGTCCATGTACGTTTCCTGAAGATTGTTTAGCCATTCCCGTTTTGGTTTCATTGTTGATTATATTCAACACTTACATGGTGCGAATCAGAGACACATGCAAAACAACATACACCTTGAGCCATAGAAACACAAACCAACAGAGACATGCAAGCACGACAAACAGTTAGAGACACGTAAGCACAACAAACAATTAGAGACATGCAAGCACGACATACAATTAGAGATATACAAGCACGACATACAATTAGAGAAATACAAGCATAACAAACAATTAGAGACATGCAAGCACAAACAATTAGAGACATGCAAGCACGACATACAATTAGAGACATACAAGCATAACAAACAGTTAGACATACAGGCACACAAACAATTAGAGACATGCAAGCACAACAAACTGTTAGACATACAGGCACACAAACAATTAGAGACATACAGGCACACAAAAAATTAGAGACATGCAAGCACGACAGACAATTAGAGACATACAAGCATAACAAACTGTTAGACATACAGGCACACAAACAATTAGAGACATACAGGCACACAAACAATTAGAGACATGCAAGCACAACAAACAATTAGAGACATGCAAGCACAACAGTTAGAGACATACAATCACGACAAACAATAAGAGACATGCAAGCACAACAAACAGTTGGAGACATACAAGCACAACAAACAATTAGAGACATGCAAGCACAACAGTTAGAGACATACAATCACGACAAACAATTACATACATGCAAACACAACAAACAGTTAGAGACATACAAGCACAACAAACAATTTAGAGACATGCAAGCACAACAAACAGTTAGAGACATGCAAGCACGATAAACAATTAGAGACATGCAAGCACAACAAAGAATTAGAGAACCTGCAAGCACAACAAACAATTAGAGACATGCAAGCACAACAAACAGTTAGAGACATGCAAGCACGACAGACAGTTAGACATACAAGCATAACAAACAGTTAGACATACAGGCACACAAACAATTAGAGACATGCAAGCACAACAAACAATTAGAGACATGCAAGCACAACAAACAGTTAGAGACATGCAATCACAACAAACAGTTAGAGACATACAATCACGACAAACAATTAGAGACATGCAAGCACAACAAACAGTTAGAGACATGCAAGCACAACAAACAATTAGAGACATGCAAGCACGACAGACAGTTAGACATACAGGCACACAAAAAATTAGAGACATACAAGCACAACAAACAATTAGAGACATGCAAGCACAACAAACAGTTAGAGACATACAAGCACACAAACAATTAGAGACATGCAAGCACGACAGACAGTTAGACATACAGGCACAACAAACAATTAGAGACATGCAAGCACGACAGACAGTTAGACATACAGGCACACAAACAATTAGAGACATGCAGGCACAACAAACAATTAGAGACATGCAAGCACAACAAACAGTTAGACATACAGGCACACAAACAATTAGAGACATGCAAGCACAACAAACAATTAGAGACATGCAAGCACGACAGACAGTTAGACATACAGGCACACAAACAATTAGAGACATGCAAGCACAACAAACAATTAGAGACATGCAAGCACAACAAACAGTTAGAGACATACAAGCACACAAACAATTAGGGACATACAGGCACACAAACAATTAGAGACATGCAAGCACAACAAACAGTTAGACATACAGGCACACAAACAATTAGAGACATGCAAGCACAACAAACAGTTAGACATACAGGCACACAAACAATTAGAGACATGCAAGCACAACAAACAGTTAGAGACATGCAAGCACAACAAACAATTAGAGACATGCAAGCACAACAGACAGTTAGACATACAGGCACACAAACAATTAGAGACATGCAAGCACAACAAACAATTAGAGACATGCAAGCACAACAAACAGTTAGAGACATACAGGCACACAAACAATTAGACACACAGGCACACAAACAATTAGAGACATGCAAGCACGACAGACAATTAGAGACATACAGGCACAACAAACAATTAGAGACATGCAAGCACGACAAACAATTAGAGACATACAAGCACACAAACGATTAGAGACATGCAAGCACGACAAACAATTAGAGACATGCAAGCACAACAAACAGTTAGAGACATACAAGCAAAACAATTAGAGACATACAAGCACACAAACAATTAGAGACATGCAAGCACAACAAACAATTAGACATACAGGCACAACAAACAATTAGAGACATACAGGCACACAAACAATTAGAGACATGCAAGCACGACAGACAATTAGAGACATGCAAGCACAACAAACAGTTAGAGACATACAAAGCACGACAAACAATTAGAGACATGCAAGCACAACAAACAGTTAGAGACATGCAAGCACAACAAACAATTAGAGACATGCAAGCACAACAAACAATTAGAGACATGCAAGCACGACAAACAATTAGAGACATGCAAGCACAACAAACAGTTAGAGACATACAAGCACAACAAACAATTAGAGACATGCAAGCACAACAAACAATTAGAGACATGCAAGCACAACAAACAATTAGAGACATACAAGCACAACAAACAATTATAGAGACATGCAAGCACAACAAACAGTTAGAGATTATGCAAGCACAACAAACAATTAGAGGCACATACAAACAGTTAGAAACATGCAACAAACAGTTAGAGACATACAGGCACACAAAACAATTAGAGACATGCAAGCACAACAAACAATTAGAGACATGCAAGCACAACAAACAGTTAGAGATACAGGCACACAAACAACTAGAGACATAAGCACAACAAACAATTAGAGACATACAAGCACAACAAACAATTAGAGACATGCAAGCACAACAAACAGAGACATGCAAGCACGACAAACAGTTAGAGACATACAAGGACACAAACAATTAGAGAGACATACAAACACAACAAACAATTAGAGACATGCAAGCACAACAAACTGTTAGACATACACGCACAACAAACAATTAGAGACATGCAAGCACAACAAACAATTAGACATACAGGCACAACAAACAGTTAGAGACATGCAAGCACGACAGACAGTTAGACATACAGCACACAAACAATTATAAACATGCAAGCACACGAAAGACAGTTAGACATACAGGCACACAAACAATTAGAGACATGCAAGCACAACAAACAATTAGAGACGCTGCAAGCACAACAAACAGTAGAGACATACAGGCACACACAAACAATTAGAGACATGCAGGCACAACAAACAATTAGAGACATGCAAGCACAACAAACTGTTAGACATACAGGCACACAAACAATTAGAGACATGCAAGCACAACAAACAGTTAGACATACAGGCACACAAACAATTAGAGACATGCAAGCACAACAAACAGTTAGAGACATACAAGCACAACAAACAATTAGAGACATGCAAGCACAACAGACAGTTAGACATACAGGCACACAAACAATTAGAGACATGCAAGCACAATAAACAATTAGAGACATGCAAGCACAACAAACAGTTAGACATACAGGTACACAAACAATTATACATACAGGCACACAAACAATTAGAGACATGCAAGCACAGCAAACAGTTAGAGACATGCAACACAAACAATTAGAGACATGCAAGCACTGAAAGACAATTAGAGACATACAAACAAAACAAACAATTAGAGACATGCAACCACGACAAACAATTAGAGACATACAGGTACACAAACGATTAGAGACATGCAAGCACGACAGAAAATTAGAGACATGGAAGCACAACAAACAGTTAGAGACATGCAAGCACAACAAACAATTAAAGACATGCAAGCACAAGAAACAATTAGAGACATGCAAGCACAACAAATAGTTAGAAACATGCAAGCACAACAAACGATTAGAGACATGCAAGCACGACAGACAATTAGAAACATGCAAGCACGATTGACAGTTAGACATACAGGCACACAAACAATTAGGGACATACACGCACACAAACAATTAGAGACATGCAAGCACAACAAACAGTTAGACATACACGCACAACAAACAATTAGAGACATGCAAGCACAACAAACAATTAGAGACATGCAAGCACAACAAACAGTTAGAGACATGCAAGCACAACAAAGTTAGATTACATGCAAGCACGACAGACAGTTAACATACACACACAAACAATTAGAAACATGCAAGCACGAAAGACAGTTAGACATACAGGCACACAAACAATTAGAGACATGCAAGCACAACAAACAATTAGAGACACGCAAACACAACAAACAGTTAGAGACATGCAAGCACAAGAAACAATTAGAGACATGCAAGCACGACAAACAATTAGAGACATGCAAGCACGACAGACAGTTACTCATACAGGCACACACAAAGAATTAGAGACATGCAAGCACACCAAAGAATTAGAGACATGCACGCACAACAAACAGTAAGACATAAAGGCACACAAACAATTAGGGACATACAGACACACAAACAATTAGAGACATACAAGCACAACAAACTGTTTGACATACAGGCACACAAACAATTAGAGACATGCAAGCACAACAAACAGTTAGACATACAGGCACACAAACAATTAGAGAAATGCAAGCACACAACAAACAGTTAGAGACATGCAAGCACAACAAACAATTAGAGACATGCAAGCAGAACAGACAGTTAGACATACAGGCACACAAAACAATTAGAGACATGCAAGCACAATAAAGAATTAGAGACATGCAAGCACAACAAACAGTTAGACACGCAAGCACAGCAAACAGTTAGACATACAGGCACAACAAACAATTAGAGACATGCAAGCACGACAAACAATTAGAGACATACAGGCACAACAAACAATTAGAGACATGCAAGCACGACAGACAGTTAGAGACATACAAGCACACAAACAATTAGAGACATGCAAGCAAACAAACACTTTGAGACACGCAAGAGACATACAATTAGGACAACAAAGCATAACAAACAGTTAGACATACAGGCACACAAACAATTAGAGACATGCAAGCACAACAAACAATTAGACATACAGGCACACAAACAATAAGACATACAGGCACACAAACAATCAGAGACATGCAAGCATCAGACAGACAATTAGAGACATGCAAGCACAACAAACAGTTAGAGACATACAATCACGACAAACAATTAGCAAGCACATAAACAGTTAGAGACATGCACAAACAAAAAAATTAGAGACATGCAAGCAACAAACAGTTAGAGACATGCAATCACGACAAACAATTAGAGACATGCAAGCACAACAAACAGTTAGAGACATACAAGCACAACAAACAATTAGAGACATGCAAGCACAACAAACAGTTAGAGACATGCAAGCACGACAAACAATTAGAGACATGCAAGCACAACAAACAATTAGAGACACACAAGCACAACAAACAATTAGAGACATGCAAGCACGACAAACAGTTAGACATACAAGCACACAAACAACAGTTAGACATACAGGCACACAAACAATTAGAGACATGCAAGCACAACAAACAATTAGAGAACATGCAAGCACGACAGACAGTTAGACATACAGGCACACAAACAATTAGAGACAATCAAGCACAACAAACTGTTAGACATACAGGCACACAAACAATTAGAGACATGCAAGCACAACAAACAATTAGAGACATGCAAGCACGACAGACAGTTAGACATACAGGCACACAAACAATTAGAGACATACAAGCACACAAACAATTAGAGACATGCAAGCACAACAAACAATTAGAGACATGCAAGCACAACAAACAATTAGAGACATGCAAGCACAACAAACAATTAGAGACATACAAGCACACAAACAATTAGAGACATGCAAGCACGACAGACAGTTAGACATACAGGCACACAAACAATTAGAAACATGCAAGCACAAAGACAGTTACACATACAGGCACACAAACAATTAGAGACATGCAAGCACAACAAACAGTTAGAGACATGCAAGCACAACAAACAATTAGACATACAGGCACACAAACAATTAGGGACATACAGGCACACAAACAATTAGAGACATGCAAGCACAACAAACAGTTAGACATACAGGCACACAAACAATTAGAGACATGCAAGCACAACAAACAGTTAGACATACAGGCACACAAACAATTAGAGAAATGCAAGCACAACAAACAGTTAGAGACATGCAAGCACAACAAACAATTAGAGACATGCAAGCACAACAGACAGTTAGACATACAGGCACACAAACAATTAGAGACATGCAAGCACAACAAACAATTAGAGACATGCAAGCACAACAAACAGTTAGACATACAGGCACACAAACAATTAGAGACATGCAAGCACAACAAACAATTAGAGACATGCAAGCACACAAACAAACAGTTAGACATACAGGCACAACAAACAATTAGAGACATGCAAAGCACAACAAACAATTAGAGACATACATACAGGCACAACAAACAATTAGAGACATGCAAGCACGACAAACAATTAGAGACATACAGGCACACAAACAATTAGAGACATGCAAGCACGACAAACAATTAGAGACATGCAAGCACAACAAACAGTTAGAGACATGCAAGCACAACAAACAATTAGAGACATGCAAGCACAACAAACAGTTAGAGACATGCAAGCACAACAAACAATTAGAAACATGCAAGCACAAAAAACAATTAGAGACATGCAAGCACGACAGACAATTAGAGACATGCAAGCACGACAGACAGTTAGACATACAGGCACACAAACAATTAGAGACATACAGGCACACAAACAATTAGAGACATGCAAGCACGACAGACAATTAGAGACATGCAAGCACAACAAACAGTTAGAGACATGCAAGCACAACAAACAATTAGAGACATGCAAGCACAACAAACAGTTAGAGACATGCAAGCACAACAAACAGTTAGAGACATGCAAGCACACAAACAATTAGAGACATGCAAGCACACAAACAATTAGAGACATACAAGCACGATAAACAGTTAGACATACAGGCACAGAAACAATTAGAGACATGCAAGCACAGAAGCAACAAACAGTTAGACATACAGGCACACAAACAATTAGAGACATGCAAGCACAACAAACAATTAGAGACATGCAAGCACACAACAGACAGTTAGACATACAGGCACACAAACAATTAGAGACATGCAAGCACAACAAACAATTAGAGACATGCAAGCACAACAAACAGTTAGAGACATACAGGCACACAAACAATTAGAGACATGCAAGCACAACAAACAATTAGAGACATGCAAGCACAACAAACAATTAGAGACATGCAGGCACAACAAACAATTAGGGACATACAGAGCACACAAACAATTAGAGACATGCAAGCACAACAAACAGTTAGACATACAGGCACACAAACAATTAGAGACATGCAAGCACAACAAACAGTTAGATTAGAGACACAAACAATTAGAGAAATGCAAGCACAACAAACAGTTAGAGACATGCAAGCACAAACAAACAATTAGAGACATACAATACAACAAACAGTTAGACATACAGGCACACAAACAATTAGAGACATGCAAGCACAACAAACAATTAGAGACATGCAAGCACAACAAACAATTAGAGACATACAGGCACAACAAACAATTAGGGACATACAAGCACATACAAACAATTAGAGACATGCAAGCACAACAAACAGTTAGACATACAGGCACACAAACAATTAGAGACATGCAAGCACAACAAACAGTTAGACATACAGGCACACAAACAATTAGAGACATGCAAGCACAACAAACAGTTAGAGACATGCAAGCACACAAACAATTAGAGACATGCAAGCACAACAGTTAGACACAGGCACAAAACAATTAGAGACATGACAGGCACACACAAAGCACAGACATACAGGCACAATTAGAGACACATACAAACAGGCACAGACAAAAACAATTAGAGACATGCAAGCACGACAAACAATTAGACATACAGGCACACAAACAATTAGAGACATGCAAGCACAACAAACAGTTAGAGACATACAAGGCACAACAAACAGTTAGAGACATGCAAGCACAACAAACAATTAGAGACATGCAAGCACAACAAACAATTAGAGACATGCAAGCACAACAAACAATTAGAGACATGCAAGCACGACAGACAATTAGAGACATGCAAGCACGACAGACAGTTAGACATTCACAGGCACACAAACAATTAGAGACATGCAAGCACAACAAACAATTAGAGACATGCAAGCACAACAAACAGTTAGACATACAGGCACACAAACAATTAGAGACATACAAGCACACAAACAATTAGAGACATGCAAGCACAACAAACAGTTAGAGATATAAGGCACACAAACAATTAGAGACATGCAAGCACAACAAACAATTAGAGACATGCAAGCACAACAAACAATTAGAGACATGCAAGCACAACAAACAATTAGAGACATGCAAGCACAACAAACAGTTAGACATACAGGCACACAAACAGTTAGAGACATACAGGCACACAAACAATTAGAGACATGCAAGCACAACAGACAATTAGACATACAGGCACACAAACAATTAGAGACATGCAAGCACAACAAACAATTAGACATACAGGCACACAAACAATTAGAGACATACAAGCACACACAAACAGTTAGACAATTAGACATACAGGCACACAAACAATTAGAGACATGCAAGCACAACAGACAGTTAGAGACATTACAAGCACAACAAACAATTAGAGACATACAAGCACACAAAACATTAGAGACATACAAGCACAACAAACAATTAGAGACATGCAAGCACAACAAACAATTAGAGACATACAAGCACAACAAACAATTAGAGACATGCAAGCACAACAAACAATTAGAGACATACAAGCACAACAAACAATTAGAGACATGCAAGCACACACAAACAATTAGAGACATACAAAGCACAACAAACAATTAGAGACATGCAAGCACAACAAACAATTAGAGACATGCAAGCACACAAACAATTAGAGACATGCAAGCACAACAAACAATTAGAGACATGCAAGCACAACAAACAGTTAGAGACATGCAAGCACAACAAACAATTAGAGACATGCAAGCACAACAAACAGTTAGACACACAGGCACAATTAGAGACATACAGGCACACAAACAATTAGAGACATGCAAGCACAACAAACAGTTAGACATACAGGCACACAAACAATTAGAGACATGCAAGCACAACAAACAGTTAGACATACAGGCACACAAACAATTAGAGACATGCAAGCACAACAAACAGTTAGAGACATACAGGCACACAAACAATTAGAGACATGCAAGCACAAAACAAACAGTTAGAGACATACAGGCACACAAACAATTAGAGACATGCAAGCACAACAAACAATTAGAGACATGCAAGCACGACAAACAATTAGACACATACAGGCACACAAACAATTAGACATACAGGCACACAAACAATTAGAGACATGCAAGCACAACAAACAAACAGTTAGACATACAGGCACACAAACAATTAGAGACATGCAAGCACAACAAACAATTAGAGACATGCAAGCACAACAAACAGTTAGAGACATGCAAGCACGACAGACAATTAGACATACAGGCACACAAACAATTAGAGACATGCAAGCACGACAGACAATTAGAGACATACAAGCACACAAACAATTAGAGACATGCAAGCACAACAAACAGTTAGACATACAGGCACACAAACAATTAGAGACATACAACACAAACAATTAGAGACATGCAAGCACAACAAACAGTTAGAGACATACAAGCACAACAAACAATTAGAGACATGCAAGCACAACAAACAATTAGAGACATACAGGCACACAAACAATTAGAGACATGCAAGCACGACAGACAGTTAGACATACAGGCACACAAACAATTAGAGACATGCAAGCACAACAAACAATTAGAGACATACAGGCACAACAAACAATTAGAGACATGCAAGCACAACAAACAATTAGAGACATGCAAGCACACAAACAATTAGACATACAGGCACACAAACAATTAGAGACATGCAAGCACAACAAACAATTAGAGACATGCAAGCACAACAAACAATTAGACATACAGGCACACAAACAATTAGAGACATACAGGCACACAAACAATTAGAGACATGCAAGCACAACAAACAGTTAGACATACAGGCACACAAACAATTAGAGACATGCAAGCACAACAAACAGTTAGACATACAGGCACACAAACAATTAGAGACATGCAACAGGCACAACAAACAATTAGAGACATGCAAGCACAACAAACAATTAGAGACATGCAAGCATAACAAACAGTTAGAGACATACAGGCACACAAACAATTAGAGACATGCAAGCACAACAAACAATTAGAGACATGCAAGCACAACAAACAGTTAGACATACAGGCACACAAACAATTAGAGACATGCAAGCACAACAAACAATTAGAGACATGCAAGCACAACAAACAATTAGACATACAAGCACAACAAACAATTAGAGACATGCAAGCACAACAAACAGTTAGAGACATGCAAGCACAACAAACAATTAGAGACATGCAAGCACAACAGACAGTTAGACATACAGGCACACAAACAATTAGAGACATGCAAGCACAACAAACAGTTAGACATACAGGCACACAAACAATTAGAGACATGCAAGCACGACAGACAATTAGACATACAGGCACACAAACAATTAGAGACATACAAGCACACAAACAATTAGAGACATGCAAGCACAACAAACAGTTAGACATACAGGCACAACAAACAATTAGAGACATGCAAGCACAACAAACAATTAGAGACATGCAAGCACAACAAACAGTTAGAGACATGCAAGCACGACAAACAGTTAGACATACAGGCACACAAACAATTAGAGACATGCAAGCACAACAAACAGTTAGACATACAGGCACACAAACAATTAGAGACATGCAAGCACAACAAACAATTAGAGACATGCAAGCACAACAAACAATTAGACATACAGGCACACAAACAATTAGAGACATACAGGCACACAAACAATTAGAGACATGCAAGCACAACAAACAGTTAGACATACAGGCACACAAACAATTAGAGATACAGGCGCACACAAACAATTAGAGACATGCAAGCACAACAAACAGTTAGAGACATGCAAGCACAACAAACAATTAGAGACATGCAAGCACAACAGACAGTTAGACATACAGGCACACAAACAATTAGAGACATGCAAGCACAACAAACAATTAGAGACATACAAGCACAACAAACAATTAGAGACATGCAAGCACAACAAACAATTAGAGACATGCAAGCACAACAAACAATTAGAGACATACAAGCACAGACAAACAATTAGAGACATACAGGCACACAAACAATTAGAGACATACAAGCACGACAAACAATTAGAGACATACAGGCACAACAAACAATTAGAGACATGCAAGCACGACAAACAATTAGAGACATACAGGCACACAAACAATTAGAGACATGCAAGCACGACAGACAATTAGAGACATGCAAGCACAACAAACAGTTAGAGACATGCAAGCACAACAAACAATTAGAGACATGCAAGCACAACAAACAGTTAGAGACATGCAAGCACAACAAACAGTTAGACATACAAGCACAAAAACAATTAGAGACATGCAAGCACGACAGACAATTAGAGACATGCAAGCACGACAAACAGTTAGACATACAGGCACACAAACAATTAGAGACATGCAAGCACAACAAACAATTAGAGACATGCAAGCACAACAAACAATTAGAGACATGCAAGCACAACAAACAATTAGAGACATGCAAGCACAACAAACAATTAGAGACGTACAGCACAACAAACAGTTAGAGACATGCAAGCACAACAAACAGTTAGAAACATACAAGCACAACAAACAATTAGAGACATGCAAGCACACAGACAATTAGAGACATACAAGCACGACAGACAGTTAGAGACATGCAAGCACAACAAACAGTTAGGGACATACAGGCACACAAACAATTAGAGACATGCAAGCACAACAAACAATTAGAGACATGCAAGCACAACAAACAATTAGAGACATACAGGCACACAAACAATTAGAGACATACAGCACACACAAACAATTAGAGACATGCAAGCACAACAAACAGTTAGACATACAGGCACACAAACAATTAGAGACATGCAAGCACAACAAACAGTTAGACATACAGGCACACAAACAATTAGAGACATGCAAGCACAACAAACAGTTAGAGACATGCAAGCACAACAAACACATACAACAAACAATTAGAGACATGCAAGCACAACAGACAGTTAGACATACAGGCACACAAACAATTAGAGACATGCAAGCACAACAAACAATTAGAGACATGCAAGCACAACAAACAGTTAGAGACATACAGGCACACAAACAATTAGAGACATACAAGCACAACAAACAATTAGAGACATGCAAGCACTACAGACAGTTAGACATACAGGCACACAAACAATTAGAGACATCCAAGCACAACAAACAGTTAGACATACAGGCACACAAACAACTAGAGACATGCAAGCACAACAAACAATTAGAGACATGCAAGCACGACAGACAGTTAGACATACAGGCACACAAACAATTAGAGACATACAAGGCACAACAAACAATTAGAGACATGCACAAGCACACAAACAATTAGAGACATACAAGCACAACAAACAATTAGAGACATTAGAGACATGCAAGCACACAAACAGTTAGACACATGCAAGCACACAGACAATTAGACATACAGGCACACAAACAATTAGAGACATGCAAGCACGAGAGACAATTAGAGACATACAGGCAAAACAAACAATTAGAGACATGCAAGCACGACAAACAATTAGAGACATACAGGCACACAAACAATTAGAGACATGCAAGCACGACAGACAATTAGAGACATGCAAGCACAACAAACAGTTAGAGACATGCAAGCACAACAAACAATTAGAGACATGCAAGCACAACAAACAATTAGAGACATGCAAGCACAACAAACAATTAGAGACATGCAAGCACAACAAACAATTAGAGACATGCAAGCACGACAGACAATTAGAGACATACAGGCACACAAACAATTAGAGACATGCAAGCACAACAAACAATTAGAGACATGCAAGCAATAACAAACAATTAGAGACATGCAAGCACAACAAACAATTAGAGACATGCAAGCACAACAAACAGTTAGAGACATGCAAGCAGAACAAACAATTAGACATATGCAGGCACACAAACAATTAGAGACATACAAGCACACAAACAATTAGAGACATGCAAGCACAACAAACAGTTAGAGACATGCAAGCACAACAAACAATTAGAGACATGCAAGCACAACAAACAATTAGAGACATGCAAGCACAACAAACAGTTAGAGACATGCAAGCACAACAAACAATTAGACATACAGGCACACAAACAATTAGAGACATACAGGCACACAAACAATTAGATATTAAGCACAACAAACAGTTAGACATACAGGCACACAAACAATTAGAGACATGCAAGCACAACAAACAGTTAGACATACAGGCACACATACAGGCAACAATTAGAGACATACAAGCACACAAACAGTTAGAGACATGCAAGCACAACAAACAATTAGAGACATGCAAGCACACAAACAATTAGAGACATACAGGCACACAAACAATTAGAGACATGCAAGCACAACAAACAATTAGAGACATGCAAGCACAACAAACAATTAGACATACAAGCACACAAACAATTAGAGACATACAGGCACACAAACAATTAGAGACATGCAAGCACAACAAACAGTTAGACATACATACAAGCACAACAAACAATTAGAGACATGCAAGCACAACAAACAATTAGAGACATGCAAGCACAACAAACAATTAGAGACATGCAAGCACGACACACAAACAGTTAGACATACAGGCACACAAACAATTAGAGACATGCAAGCACAACAAACAGTTAGACATACAGGCACACAAACAATTAGAGACATGCAAGCACGACAGACAATTAGAGACATACAGGCACACAAAACAATTAGAGACACACGCACACAAACAGTTAGAGACATTACAGGCACAAACAACAAACAGTTAGAGACATACAAGCACAACAAACAATTAGAGACATGCAAGCACAACAAACAATTAGAGACATGCAAGCACAACAAACAATTAGAGACATGCAAGCACACAAACAATTAGAGACATACAAGCACACAAACAATTAGAACATACAAGCACACAAACAGTTAGAAGCAAGCACAACAAACAGTTAGACATACAGGCACACAAACAATTAGAGACATGCAAGCACAACAAACAATTAGAGACATGCAAGCACACAAACAATTAGACATACAGGCACACAAACAATTAGAGACATGCAAGCACAACAAAAACAATTAGAGACATGCAAGCACAACAAACAGAGACATACAAGCACACAAACAATTAGGGACATACAGGCACACAAACAATTAGAGACATATTCAAGCACAACAAACAGTTAGACATACAGGCACACAAACAATTAGAGACATGCAAGCACAACAAACAGTTAGACATACAGGCACACAAACAATTAGAGACATGCAAGCACAACAAACAGTTAGAGACATGCAAGCACAACAAACAATTAGAGACATGCAAGCACAACAAACAGTTAGAGACATACAGGCACACAAACAATTAGAGACATGCAAGCACAACAAACAATTAGAGACATGCAAGCACGACAGACAATTAGACATACAGGCAAAGCACAAACAATTAGAGACATACAAGCACACAAACAATTAGAGACATGCAAGCACAACAAACAGTTAGAGCACATACACATACACACACAAACAATTAGAGACATGCAAGCACAACAAACAATTAGAGACATGCAAGCACAACAAACAATTAGAGACATGCAAGCACAACAAACAGTTAGACATACAGGCACAACAAACAATTAGAGACATGCAAGCACGACAGACAGTTAGACATACAGGCACACAAACAATTAGAGACATGCAAGCACGACAGACAGTTAGACATACAGGCACACAAACAATTAGAGACATACAAGCACAACAAACAATTAGAGACATGCAAGCACAACAAACAGTTAGAGACATGCAAGCACAACAAACAATTAGAGACATGCAAGCACAACAAACAATTAGAGACATGCAAGCACAACAAACAGTTAGAGACATGCAAGCACAACAAACAGTTAGACATACAGGCACACAAACAATTAGAAACATGCAAGCACGACAGACAGTTAGACATACAGGCACAAAACAATTAGAGACATGCAAGCACAACAAACAGTTAGAGACATGCAAGCAGAACAAACAATTAGACATACAGGCACACAAACAATTAGGGACATACAGGCACACAAACAATTAGAGACATGCAAGCACAACAAACAGTTAGACATACAGGCACACAAACAATTAGAGACATGCAAGCACAACAAACAGTTAGACATACAGGCACACAAACAATTAGAGAACATGCAAGCACAACAAACAGTTAGACATACAGGCACACAAACAATTAGAGACATGCAAGCACAACAAACAGTTAGACATACAGGCACACAAACAATTAGAGACATGCAAGCACAACAAACAATTAGAGATACATGCAAGCACAACAAACAGTTAGACATACAGGCACACAAACAATTAGAGACATACAAGCACAACAAACAATTAGAGACATGCAAGCACAACAGACAATTAGACATACAGGCACACAAACAATTAGAGACATGCAAGCACGACAGACAATTAGAGACATACAGGCAAAACAAACAATTAGAGACATGCAAGCACGACAAACAATTAGAGACATACAGGCACACAAACAATTAGAGACATGCAAGCACGACAGACAATTAGAGACATGCAAGCACAACAAACAGTTAGAGACATGCAAGCACAACAAACAATTAAAGACATGCAAGCACAAGAAACAATTAGAGACATGCAAGCACAACAAATAGTTAGAAACATGCAAGCACAACAAACGATTAGAGACATGCAAGCACAACAAACAATTAGAGACATGCAAGCACGACAAACAGTTAGACATACAGGCACACAAACAATTAGGGACATGCAAGCACACAAACAGTTAGAGACATACAAGCACACACAAACAATTAGAGACATGCACATGCAAGCACAACAAACAATTAGAGACATGCAAGCACAAACAAACAATTAGAGACATGTGCAAGCACAACAAACAATTAGAGACATGCAAGCACACAAACAATTAGAGACATGCAAGCACACAAACAATTAGAGAATTAGACATGCAAGCACGATAGACAGTTAGACATACAGGCACACAAACAATTAGAGACATGCAAGCACAACAAACAATTAGAGACATGCAAGCACAACAAACAGTTAGAGACATGCAAGCAGAACAAACAATTAGACATACAGGCACACAAACAATTAGGGACATACAGGCACACAAACAATTAGAGACATGCAAGCACAACAAACAGTTAGACATACAGGCACACAAACAATTAGAGACATGCAAGCACAACAAACAGTTAGACATACAGGCACACAAACAATTAGAGACATGCAAGCACAACAAACAGTTAGAGACATGCAAGCACAACAAACAATTAGAGACATGCAAGCACAACAGACAGTTAGACATACAGGCACAACAAACAATTAGAGATACATGCAAGCACACAAACAATTAGAGACATGCAAGCACAACAAACAGTTAGAGACATACAGGCACACAAACAATTAGAGACATACAAGCACAACAAACAATTAGAGACATTCAAGCACAACAAACAGTTAGACATACAGGCACACAAACAATTAGAGACATGCAAGCACAACAAACAGTTAGACATACAGGCACACAAACAATTAGAGACATGCAAGCACAACAAACAGTTAGAGACATGCAAGCACAACAAACAGTTAGAGACATGCAAGCACAACAAACAATTAGACATATAGGCACACAAACAATTAGGGACATACAGGCACACAAACAATTAGAGACATGTAAGCACAACAAACAGTTAGAGACATACAAGCACACAAACAATTAGAGACATGCAAGCACAACAAACAGTTAGAGACATGCAAGCACAACAAACAATTAGAGACATACAAGCACAACAAGACAGTTAGAGACATACAGGCACAACAACAAACAATTAGAGACATGCAAGCACGACAAACAATTAGAGACATACAAGCACACAAACAATTAGAGACATGCACAACAAACACACACAAAACAGTTAGAGACATACAAGCACACAAACAATTAGAGACATGCAAGCACAACAAACAATTAGAGACATGCAAGCACAAGCAAGCAAATTAGAGACATGCAAGCACAACAAACAATTAGAGACATGCAAGCACACAGACAGTTAGACATTCAGGCACAGAAACAATTAGGGGCACAACAAACAATTAGAGACATGCAAGCACAACAAACAGTTAGACATACAGGCACACAAACAATTAGAGATTACAGGCACACAAACAATTAGAGACATGCAAGCACAACAAACAGTTAGACACATACAGGCACACAAACAATTAGAGACATGCAAGCACAGCAAACAATTTAGAACACATTAGACAACAAACAGTTAGAGACATACAGGCACACAAACAATTAGAGACATGCAAGCACAACAAACAGTTAGACATACAGGCACACAAACAATTAGAGACATGCACAGCACACAAACAATTAGAGACATGCAAGCACAACAAACAGTTAGACATACAGGCACACAAACAATTAGAGACATGCAAGCACAACAAACAGTTAGACACATACAAGCACGACAACAATTAGAGACATGCAGGCAAACAAACATTTAGAGACATGCAAGCACACAACAGAACAATTAGAGACATACAAGCACAACAAACAATTAGAGACATACAGGCAGGCATTAGACATACAAGCATACAGGCACAAACAATTAGAGACATGCAAGCACGACAAACAATTAGAGACATGTAAGCACAACAAACATTTAGAGACATGTAAGCACAACAAACAATTAGAGACATGCAAGCACAACAAACAATTAGAGACATGCAAGCACGACAGACAATTAGACATACAGGCACACAAACAATTAGAGACATGCAAGCACGACAAACAATTAGAGACATACAGGCACAACAAACAATTAGAGACATGCAAGCACAACAAACAATTAGAGACATGCAAGCACAACAAACAATTAGAGACATGCAAGCACAACAAACAGTTAGAGACATGCAAGCACAACAAACAGTTAGAAACATGCAAGCACGACAAACAGTTAGACATTCAGGCACACAAACAATTAGGGACATACAGGCACACAAACAATTAGAGACATGCAAGCACAACAAACAGTTAGAGACATGCAAGCACACAACAAACAGTTAGACATAAAGGCACACAAACAATTAGAGACATGCAAGCACAATAAACAATTAGAGACATGCAAGCACAACAAACAGCACAACAAACAGTTAGACATTCAGGCACACACAAACAATTAGGGACATACAGGCACACAAACAATTAGAGACATGCAAGCACAACAAACAATTAGACATACAGGCACACAAACAATTAGAGACATGCAAGCACAACAAACAGTTAGACATACAGGCACACAAACAATTAGAGGACATGCAAGCACAACAAACAGTTAGAGACATGCAAGCACAACAAACAATTAGAGACATAGGCACAACAAACAATTAGGGATACAGGTACACAAACAATTAGGGACATACAGGCACACAAACAATTAGAGACATTTTAGCACAACAAACAGTTAGACATACAGGCACACAAACAATTAGAGACATGCAAGCACAACAAACAGTTAGAGACATGCAAGCACGACAGACAATTAGACATAAACACGACAGCACATACAACAATTAGAGACATACAAGCACGAAGACCATTAGAGACATACAGGCAAAACAAACAATTAGAGACATGCAACCACGACAAACAATTAGAGACATACAGGTACACAAACGATTAGAGACATGCAAGCACGACAGAAAATTAGAGACATGGAAGCACAACAAACAGTTAGAGACATGCAAGCACAACAAACAATTAGAGACATGCAAGCACAACAAACAATTAGAGACATGCAAGCACAACAAACAATTAGAGACATGCAAGCACAACAGACAATTAGAAACATGCAAGCACGACAGACAGTTAGACATTCAGGCACAGAAACAATTAGGGACATGCAAGCACAACAACGAATTAGAGACATGCAAGCACAACAAACAGTTAGACATACAGGCACACAAACAATTAGAGACATACAGGCACACAAACAATTAGAGACATGCAAGCACAACAAACAGTTAGACATACAGGCACACAAACAATTAGAGACATGCAAGCACAACAAACAATTAGAGACATGCAAGCACAACAAACAATTAGAGACATGCAAGCACAACAAACAGTTAGAAACATGCTAGCACGACAGACAGTTAGACATACAGGCACACAAACAATTAGAGACATGCAAGCACACTAAACAATTAGAGACATGCAAGCACAACAAACAGTTAGAGACATACAGGCAAATCAAACAATTAGGGACATAAAGGCACAACAAACAATTAGAGACATGCAAGCACAACAAACAGTTAGACATACAGGCACACAAACAATTAGAGACATGCAAGCACAAGAAACAGTTAGACACATGCAAGCACGACAAACAATTAGACATACAGGCACAACAAACAATTAGAGACATACAAGCACAACAAACATTAGAGACATACAGGCACAACAAACAATTAGAGACATGCAAGCACGACAAACAATTAGAGACATACAGGCACACAAACGATTAGAGACATGCAAGCACGACAGACAATTAGAGACATGCAAGCACAACAAACAGTTAGAGACATGCAAGCACAACAAACAATTAGAGACATGCAAGCACAACAAACAATTAGAGACATGCAAGCACAACAAACAATTAGAGACATGCAAGCACGACAGACAATTAGAAACATGCAAGCACGACAGACAGTTAGACATACAGGCACACAAACAATTAGGAGACATGCAAGCACACAAACAATTAGAGACATGCAAGCACAACAAACAGTTAGAGACATACAGGCACATCAAACAAATAGGGACATACAGGCACAACAAACAATTAGAGACATGCAAGCACAACAAACAGTTAGACATACAGGCACACAAACAATTAGAGACATGCAAGCACAACAAACAGTTAGACACATGCAAGCACGACAACAATTAGACATACAGGCAAAACAAACATTTAGAGACATGCAAGCACGACAGACAATTAGAGACATACAGGCACAACAAACAATTAGAGACATGCAGGCACAACAAACAATTAGAGACATACAGGCACACAAACAATTAGAGACATGCAAGCACGACAGAAGCATTAGAGACATGTAAGCACAACAAACAGACATTTAGACATGTAAGCACAACAAACCAATTAGAGACATGCAAGCACAACAAACAATTAGAGACATGCAAGCACGACAGACAATTAGACATACAGGCACAACAAACAATTAGAGACATGCAAGCACGACAGACCATTAGACACATACAGGCACAACAAACAATTAGAGACATGTAAGCACAACAAACAATTAGAGACATGCAAGCACAACAAACAATTAGAGACATGCAAGCACAACAAACAGTTAGAGGAGACATACAAGCACACAACAAACTGTTAGAAACATGCAAGCACGACAGACAGTTAGACATTCAGGCACAGAAACAATTAGGGACATACAGGCACACAAACAATTAGAGACATGCAAGCACAACAAACAATTAGAGACATACAAGCACACCAAACAGTTAGACATAAAGGGCACACAAACAATTAGGAGACATGCAAGCACAACAAACAATTAGAGACATGCAAGCACAACAAACAGTTAGACATACAGGTACACAAACAATTAGGGACATACAGGCACACAAACAATTACAGATATTCAAGCACAACAAACTCTTAGACATACAGGCACACAAACAATTAGAGACATGCAAGCACAACAAACAGTTAGACATACAGGCACACAAACAATTAGAGAAATGCAAGCACAACAAACAGTTAGAGACATGCAAGCACAACAAAGAATTAGAGACATGTAAGCGCAACAAACAGTTAGGGATACAGGTACACAAACAATTAGGGACATACAGGCACACAAACAATTAGAGACATGCAAGCACAACAAACAGTTAGACATACAGGCACACAAACAATTAGAGACATGCAAGCACAACAAACAGTTAGAGACATGCAAGCACGACAGACAATTAGACATACAGGCACACAAACAATTAGAGACATGCAAGCACGAGAGACAATTAGAGACATACAGGCAAAACAAACAATTAGAGACATGCAACCACGACAAACAATTAGAGACATACAGGTACACAAACGATTAGAGACATGCAAGCACGACAGAAAATTAGAGACATGGAAGCACAACAAACAGTTAGAGACATGCAAGCACAACAAACAATTAAAGACATGCAAGCACAACAAACAATTAGAGACATGCAAGCACAACAAACAGTTAGAGACATGCAAGCACAACAAACAATTAGAAACATGCAAGCACGACAGACAGTTAGACATTCAGGCACAGAAACAATTAGGGACATGCAAGCACAACAACGAATTAGAGACATGCAAGCACAACAAACAGTTAGACATACAGGCACACAAACAATTAGAGACATACAGGCACACAAACAATTAGAGACATGCAAGCACAACAAACAGTTAGACATACAGGCACACAAACAATTAGAGACATGCAAGCACAACAAACAATTAGAGACATACAATCACACACAAACAATTAGAGACATGCAAGCACAACAAACAGTTAGAGACATGCAAGCACGACAGACAGTTAGACATACAGGCACACAAACAATTAGAGACATGCAAGCACAACAAAGAATTAGAGACATGCAAGCACAACAAACAGTTAGACATACAGGGAATCAAACAAATAGGGACAAAAAGGCAAACAAACAATTAGAGACATGCAAGCACAACAAACAGTTAGACATACAGGCACACAAACAATTAGAGACATGCAAGCACACAAACAGTTAGACACATGCCACCACGACAGACAATTAGACACATACAGGCAAACAAACATTTAGAGACATACAAGCACGACAGACCATTAGTGACATACAGGCACAACAAAGAATTAGAGACATGCAAGCACGACAGACAATTAGAGATATACAGGCACACAAACAATTAGAGACATGCAAGCACGACAGAAAATTGAGACATGCAAGCACAACAAACAGTTAGAGACATGCAAGCACAACAAACAATTAGAGACATGCAAGCACAACAAACAATTAGAGACATGCAAGCACAGCAAACTGTTAGAGACATGCAAGCACAACAAACAGTTAGAAACATGCTAGCACGACAGACAATTAGACATACAGGCACACAAACAATTAGAAACATGCAAGCACAATAAATAATTAGAGACATGCAAGCACAACAAACAGTTAGACATACAGGTACACAAACAATTATGGACATACAGGCACACAAACAATTAGAGACATGCAAGCACAACAAACAGTTAGACATACAGGCACACAAACAATTAGAGACAACCAAGCACAACAAACAGTTAGAGACATGCAAGCACGACAGACAATTAGACATACAGGCACACAAACAATTAGAGACATGCAAGCACGAGAGACAATTAGAGACATACAGGCAAAACAAACAATTAGAGACATGCAAGCACGACAAACAATTAGAGACATACAGGTACACAAACGATTAGAGACATGCAAGCACGACAGAAAATTAGAGACATGTAAGCACAAAAACAGTTAGAGACATGTAAGCACAACAACCAATTAGAGACATACAGGCACAACAAACAATTAGAGACATGCAAGCACGACAGAAAATTAGAGACATACAGGCACAACAAACAATTAGAGACATGTAAGCACAACAAACAATTAGAGACATGCAAGCACAACAACGATTAGAGACATGCAAGCACAACAAACAGTTAGACACATGCAAGCACGACAGACAATCAGACATACAGGCAAACAAACAGTTAGAGACATGCAAGCACGACAGACAATTAGAGACATACAGGCACAACAAACAATTAGAGACATGTAAGCACAACAAGCAATTAGTGACATGCAAGCACAACAAACGATTAGAGACATGCAAGCACAACAAAGAGTTAGAAACATGCAAGCACAACATACAAATTAGAGACATCCAAGCACGACAGAGAATTAGAGACATGCAAGCACAACAAACAGTTAGAGACATGCAAGCATTAACAAACAATTAGAGACATGCAAGCACAACAAACAATTAGAGACATGAAAGCACAACAAACAGTTAGAGACATGCAAGCACAATAAACAATTAGACATACAGGGGACACAAACAAATAGGGACATACAGGCACAACAAACAGTTAGACATAAAGGCACACAAACAATAAGGGACAAGCAAGCACAACAAACAGTTAGACATACAGGCACTCAAACAATAAGAGAGATGCAAGCACAACAAACAATTAGAGACATGCACGCACAACAAACAGTTAGAGACATCCAAGCACACAAACATTTAGAGATACAGGCACAATAAACAATTAGAGACATGCAAGCACAACAAACAATTAGAGACATGCAATCACGACAGATAGTTAGACAATACAGGCACACAAACAATTAGAGACATGCAATCACGACAGACAATTAGAGACATGAAAGCACAACAAACAATTAGAGACATGCAAGCATATTAAACAGAATTAGAGACATGCAAGCACAACAAACAGTTAGACATACAGGCACACAAACAAATAGGGACATACAGGCACACAAACAATTAGAGACATGCAAGCACAACAAACAGTTAGACATACAGGCACACAAACAATTAGAGACATGCAAAGCACAACAAACAGTTAGACACATGCAAGCACGACGGACAATTAGACATACATGCAAACAAACAATTAGAGACATGCAAGCACGACAGACAATTAGACATACAGGCACACAAACAATTAGAGACATGCAAGCACAACAAACAGTTAGACATACAGGCACACAAACAATTAGAGACATGCAAGCACAACAAACAGTTAGAGACATCCAAGCACATCAAACATTTAGACATACAGGCACACAAACAATTAGAGACATGCAAGCACAACAAACAATTAGAGACATGCAAGCACGACAGACAGTTAGACATACAGGCACACAAACAATTAGAGACATGCAAGCACAACAAACAATTAGAGACATGCAAGCACAACAAACAGTTAGAGACATGCAAGCACGACAGACAGTTAGACATACAGGCACACAAACAATTAGAGACATGCAAGCACAATAAACAATTAGAGACATGCAAGCACAACAAACAGTTAGACATACAGGCACACAAACAAATAGGGACTTACAGGCACAAAACAATTAGAGACATGCAAGCACAACAAACAGTTAGACATACAGGCACACAAACAATTAGGAGACATGCAAGCACAACAAACAGTTAGAGACATGCAAGCACGACAGACAGTTAGACATACAGGCACACAAACAATTAGAGACATGCAAGCACGACAGACAATTAGAGACATACAGGCACAACAAACAATTAGAGACATGCAAGCACGACAGACAATTAGAGACATGCAAGCACAACAAACAGTTAGACATACAGGCACACAAACAATTAGAGACATACAGGCACACAAACAATTAGAGACATGCAAGCACAACAAACAGTTAGACATACAGGCACACAAACAATAAGAGACATGCAAGCACAACAAACAGTTTGACATACAGGTACATAAACAATTAGGAACATGCAAGCACGTCATACAATTAGAGACATGCAAGCACAACAAACAGTTAGAGACATTCAAGCACATCAAACAGTTAGACATACAGGCACAGAAACAATTAGGAACATGCAAGCACGTCATACAATTAGAGACATGCAAGCACGACAAACAGTTAGACATACAGGCACACAAACAATTAGAGACATGCTCGGACGACAGAGAATTAGAGAAAATGCAAGCACGACAGACAATTAGACATACAGGCACACAAACAATTAGAGACATGTAAGCAACAACAAACAATTGGAGACATGCAAGCACAACAAACAGTTAGAGACATGCAAGCACAATAAGCAATTAGACATATAGGCACACTAACAATTGGGGACATACAGGCACACAAACAATAAGAGAAATGTAAGCACAACAAACAGTTAGACATACGGGCACACAAACAATTAGAGACATGCAAGCACAACAAACAGTTAGGACATACAGGCACACAAACAATAGGGACATGCAAGCACAACAAACAGTTAGACATACAGGCACCAAACAATTAGAGACATGCAGGCACAACAAACAGTTAGACATACAGGCACACAAACAATTAGAGACATGCAGGCACGACAGAGAATTAGAGACATACAGGCACAACAAACAATTAGAGACATACAGGCACACAAACAATTAGAGACATTACAAGCAGCACAAACAATTAGAGACATGCAAGCACAACAAACAATTAGAGGCATGCAAACACAACAAACAGTTAGAAACATGCAAGCACAACAAACAGTTGGACATACAGGTACACAAACAATTACAGACATTCAGGCACACAAACAATTAGAGACCTGCAAGCACAACAAACAGTTAGACATACAGGCACACAAACAATAAGAGACATGCAAGCACAACAAACAGTTAGACATACAGGTAACCAAACAATTAGAGACATGCAAGCACAACAAACAGTTAGATATACAGGCACACAAACAATTAGAGACATGCAAGCACAACAAACAGTTAGACATACAGGCACACACACAATTAGAGAGATGCAAGCACAACAAACAGTTAGAGACATGCAAGCACAACAAACAGTTAGAGACATGCAAGCACGACAGACAATTAGACATACAGGCATCCAAACAATTAGAGACATGCAAGCACGACAGACAATTAGAGACATGCAAGCACAACAAACAGTTAGAGACATGCAAGCATAACAAACAATTAGAGACATGCAAGCACAACAAACAATTAGAGACATGCAAGCACAACAAACAGTTAGAGACATGCAAGCACAATAAGCAATTAGACATATAGGCACACACTAACAATTGGGGACATACAGGCACACAAACAATAAGAGACATGTAAGCACAACAAACAGTTAGACATACGGGCACACAAACAATTAGAGACATGCAAGCACAACAAACAGTTAGACATACAGGCACACAAACAATTAGAGACATGCAGGCACGACAGAGAATTAGAGACATACAGGCACAACAAACAATTAGAGACATACAGGCACACAAACAATTAGAGACATGCAAGCACAAACAATTAGAGACATGCACGGCAACAAACAATTAGAGACATGCAAACATAACAAACAGTTAGAAACATGCAAGCACAACAAACAGTTGGACATACAGGTACACAAACAATTACAGACATTCAGGCACACAAACAATTAGAGACCTGCAAGCACAACAAACAGTTAGAAATACAGGCACACAAACAATTAGAGACATGCAAGCACAACAAACAGTTAGACATATAGGCACACAAACAATTAGGGACATACAGGCACACAAACAATAAGAGACATGCAAGCACAACAAACAGTTAGACATACGGGCACACAAACAATTAGAGACATGCAAGCACAACAAACAGTTAGACATACAGGCACATAAACAATAAGGGACATGCAAGCACAACAAACAGTTAGACATACAGGCACACAAACAATTAGAGACATGCATGCACAACAAACAGTTAGACATACAGGCACACAAACAATTAGAGACATGCAAGCACGACAGACAATTAGAGACATACAGGCACAACAAACAATTAGGAGACATACAGGCACACAAACAATTAGAGACATGCAAGCACAACAAACAGTTAGACATACAGGCACACAAACAATTAGAGACATGCAAGCACAACAAACAGTTAGAGACATGCAAGCACGACAGACAATTAGACATACAGGCACACAAACAATTAGAGACATGCAAGCACGACAGACAATTAGAGACATACAGGCACACAAACAATTAGAGACATGCAAGCACGACAGAAAATTAGAGACATGCAAGCACAACAAACAGTTAGAGACATGCAAGCACAACAAACAATTAAAGACATGCAAGCACAAGAAACAATTAGAGACATGCAAGCACAACAAATAGTTAGAAACATGCAAGCACAACAAACGATTAGAGACATGCAAGCACGACAGACAATTAGAAACATGCAAGGATGACAGACAGTTAGATACTCAGGCACAGAAACAATTAAGGACATGCAAGCACGACTGAAAATTAGAGACATGGAAGCACAACAAACAGTTAGAGACATGCAAGCACAACAAACAATTAAAGACATGCAAGCACAAGAAACAATTAGAGACATGCAAGCACAACAAATAGTTAGAAACATGCAAGCACAACAAACGATTAGAGACATGCAAGCACGACAGACAATTAGAGACATGCAAGGATGACAGACAGTTAGATACTCAGGCACAGAAACAATTAAGGACATGCAAGCACAACTGAAAATTAGAGACATGCAAGCACAACAAACAGTTAGAGACATGCAAGCACAACAAACAATTAAAGACATGCAAGCACAAGAAACAATTAGAGACATGCAAGCACAACAAATAGTTAGAAACATGCAAGCACAACAAACGATTAGAGACATGCAAGCACGACAGACAATTAGAGACATGCAAGGATGACAGACAGTTAGATACATCAGGCACAGAAACAATTAGGGACATGCAAGCACAACAAACAATTAGAGACATGCAAGCACAACAAACAGTTAGACATACAGGCACACAAACAATTAGAGACATACAGGCACACAAACAATTAGAGACATGCAAGCACAACAAACAGTTAGACATACAGGCACACAAACAATTAGAGACATGCAAGCACAACAAACAGTTAGACATACAGGCACACAAACAATTAGAGACATGCAAGCACAACAAACAGTTAGACATACGGGCACACAAACAATTAGAGACATGCAAGCACAACAAACAGTTAGACATACAGGCACACAAACAATAAGGGACATGCAAGCACAACAAACAGTTAGACATACAGGCACACAAACAATTAGAGACATGCAAGCACAACAAACAGTTAGACATACAGGCACACAAACAATTAGAGACATGCAAGCACGACAGACAATTAGAGAAATGCAAGCACGACATACAGTTAGACATACAGGCACACAAACAATTTGAGTCACACAAGCACACAAACAATTAGAGCCATGCAAGCACGACAGACAATTAGACATACAGGCACACAAACAATTAGAGACATGCAAGCACGACATACAATTAGAGACATGCAAGCACGAGAGACAGTTAGACATACAGGCACACAAACAATTAGAGACATGCAAGCACAACAAACAGTTAGAGACATCCAAGCACATCAAACAGTTAGACATACAGGCACACAAACAATTAGAGACATGCAAGCACAACAAACAATTAGAGACATGCAAGCACGACAGACAGTTAGACATACAGGCACACAAACAATTAGAGACATGCAAGCACGACAAACAATTAGAGACATGCAAGCACGACAGACAGTTAGACATACAGGCACACAAACAATTAGAGACATGCAAGCACAACAAACAATTAGAGACATGCAAGCACAACAAACAGTTAGAGACATGCAAGCAGAACAAACAATTAGACATATAGGCACACAAACAATTAGGGACATACAGGCACACAAACAATTAGAGACATGCAAGCGCAACAAACAGTTAGAAATACGGGCACACAAACAATTAGAGACAAGCAAGCACAACAAACAGTTAGACATACAGGCACATAAACAATAAGGGACATGCAAGCACAACAAACAGTTAGACATACAGGCACACAAACAATTAGAGACATGCAAGCACAACAAACAGTTAGACATACAGGCACACAAACAATTAGAGACATGCAAGCACGACAGACAATTAGAGACATACAGGCACAACAAACAATTAGAGACATACAGGCACACAAACAATTAGAGACATGCAAGCACACAAAGAATTAGAGAACATGCAAGCACAACAAACAATTAGAGACATGCAAGCACAACAAACAGTTAGAGAACATGCAAGCACAACAAACAGTTAGACATACAGGTACACAAACAATTACAGACATTCAGGCACACAAACAATTAGAGACCTGCAAGCACAACAAACAGTTAGACATACAGGCACACAAACAATAAGAGACATGCAAGCACAACAAACAGTTAGACATACAGGTAACAAACAATTAGAGACATGCAAGCACAACAGACAGTTAGACATACAGGTACACAAACAATTAGAGACATGCAAGCACAACAAACAGTTAGACATACAGGCACACACACAATTAGAGACATGCAAGCACAACAAACAATTAGAGACATGCAAGCACAACAAACAGTTAGAGACATGCAAGCACGACAGACAATTAGACATACAGGCATCCAAACAATTAGAGACATGCAAGCACGACAGACAATTAGAGACATGCAAGCACAACAAACAGTTAGAGACATGCAAGCATAACAAACAATTAGAGACATGCAAGCACAACAAACAATTAGAGACATGCAAGCACAACAAACAGTTAGAGACATGCAAGCAGAACAAACAATTAGACATATAGGCACACAAACAATTAGGGACATACAGGCACACAAACAATTAGAGACATGCAAGCACAACAAACAGTTAGACATACGGGCACACAAACAATTAGAGACATGCAAGCACAACAAACAGTTAGACATACAGGCACACAAACAATTAGAGACATGCAGGCACGACAGAGAATTAGAGACATACAGGCACAACAAACAATTAGAGACATACAGGCACACAAACAATTAGAGACATGCAAGCACAAACAATTAGAGACATGCAAGCACAACAAACAATTAGAGACATGCAAACATAACAAACAGTTAGAAACATGCAAGCACAACAAACAGTTGGACATACAGGTACACAAACAATTACAGACATTCAGGCACACAAACAATTAGAGACCTGCAAGCACAACAAACAGTTAGAAATACAGGCACACAAACAATAAGAGACATGCAAGCACAACAAACAGTTAGACATACAGGTAACGAAACAATTAGAGACATGCAAGCACAACAAACAGTTAGATATACAGGCACACAAACAATTAGAGACATGCAAGCACAACAAACAGTTAGACATACAGGCACACACACAATTAGAGAGATGCAAGCACAACAAACAGTTAGAGACATGCAAGCACAACAAACAGTTAGTGACATGCAAGCACGACAGACAGTTAGACATACAGGGACACAAACAATTAGAGATATAAAAGCACGACAGACAATTAGAGACATGCAAGCACAACAAACAGTTAGAGACATGCAAGCATAACAAACAATTAGAGACATGCAAGCACAACAAACAATTAGAGACATGCAAGCACAACAAACAGTTAGAGACATGCAAGCAGAACAAACAATTAGACATATAGGCACACAAACAATTAGGGACATACAGGCACACAAACAATTAGAGACATGCAAGCACAACAAACAGTTAGACATACGGGCACACAAACAATTAGAGACATGCAAGCACAACAAACAGTTAGACATACAGGCACATAAACAATAAGGGACATGCAAGCACAACAAACAGTTAGACATACAGGCACACAAACAATTAGAGACATGCATGCACAACAAACAGTTAGACATACAGGCACACAAACAATTAGAGACATGCACGCACGACAGAGAATTAGAGA